>NC_082396.1:1401640-1440392 GCF_031168955.1 Gadus macrocephalus | reverse complement strand
CATGTGTGGAGGAGACTGGAGTGCATTTGCATTTAAGCTGTGGATTTGGGAGCCGCGCGAGCCGAATGAATACTAATAATGTTTCTTATTTAAAATGCAAAGTATTTACCTTAGAATTTCCTCTGCCATGAAACCTTATGAATAAAAGAAAAGACGCATGATTGTTCAATGTGTGAAATGGTACATATTTTCCAAATCAAAGCGTTCGCAAATTTCCATTAAGCATAATGTAATGAAATACGTCTGCATATGATCCTTTTCCATGCATTGCACGTAAAGACATGAGACATTATGGACCGCTGAGCAGTCGAGCTTATGCAGAGTTTCAACTAAACTCCACTCACAGAAAACAAACATCTCAGACTCCAACTACACTTCCCAGCATGCCTCAAGGGCCTCACATTTTGGACGGCTTCTCCTCACAGCGTACGGCAGGCAGCAATGATGACAGAGAGTGACACAAAAGAGGAAAGCCAGGGGGGGGGTGTGAGAGCATGGGGGAGGGAGAGGGCCGGACAAAAGGGGAAGACATGGGCTTTGCACCGAGGACACGATAAGCCAGGAGCATTATCGTCAGTGTGAAAGATGGGGCCACACTTCAAACGGGATTTTCTCTCCATGACAGCATACTCCACTGACGTAGAGCAAATAGCTCTCTCTGTAGCAGAATATAGCTCTGGGGCTTCAAAGGTTCTTTGTAAATTCCCCCAAAACTACAATGCGATGATAGGATCTGGTATAGTGAAACACAGACCGCTGGATATGGTTTGGGAGAAACGGGATAAATGGTTAGGGTAGTGGAGGGGAGGGAAGGCTCGGCGTGGGGAAGGAGAGAAAACGATTGGAGGTTTTTCTTTGATCCTGCATTAGTAAAATGTGGAATTTGGTGCATTAAATGGGGATCCAACTGCATATAGGGATGGTGCAATACAAATGAAGAAAAAAAAAAAAAGCAATATTGGCAAATTATGTAAAAGTTTCTCTATAGTATAAAGTCTCCATAATAAATAGATTAAGCTTTGCAAACATAGCTCTTGCAAGGAAGCCACAGGGTTCAATCAATTAGTCTGTGGTTATTTGTACTTCTGTTGTTATTACGAGCCCCACCAGCCCCGTTGTTACGGTAACCCTGGCCACGGCCTGGACTGCTAATCCCTGAACCTTCCCTAACCCCAACCTTTACTCTCTTAATCAACATCATATTTGGTGCAAGTGGGCAAAATATTTACATGTTATCTCTCAGCAGTGTTCAGAGAGATTTTACTTCCAATTCTTGGAATAGTACGCTTTCAAGTGTGTGTCTGTGTGTGTGCGTGTGCGTGTGTGTGTGTGTGTGTGTGTGTGTGTGTGTGTGTGTGTGTGTGTGTGTGTGTGTGTGTGTGTGTGTGTGCGTGCGTGCGTGCGTGCGTGCGTGCGTGCGTGCGTGCGTGCGTGCGTGCGTGCGTGCGTGCGTGTGTTTGTGCGTGCGTTTGTGCGTGCGCCAATCTGTATGCATCGTTGTGTGCCCGCATGCATGCATACGCGTGTGTGTGTGTGTGTGTATGTATGTGTGTGTGTGTGTGCGTGTGTCTGCGCTGTGTGTGAGTGCATCTCTGTATATCTGTGTGTGTTATTCTGTAATTCTGTCCATGGGTGGTTGTTAGTTTCTGGTCCTTTGTCTGCGTTGGAAAGTCAGAAGCACATTAGGTTTCCAATAAATGAGACAAAGAGAGCTGTCATTGTAATGCATTGCAGTGGGTGGTTCAGCCTTTATATAACTCTGTCTTGTACATTACGCAGCAACTGACAAATAACAGTCTGGCTGTTAGATGTTGCGGTGTAAAATAAAACAAAATGTTTTGAGTTAATGACCGAAAAGAAAATGCAATACCCCAACCGCAGCTAGACACGTTTCGCATCCCAGACTGTGGAAACACTCTCCTTTATTATTTTGGTCAATATTCAGCCCATCTGTGCTCAATTCTCCAAATGACTAGAGAGGAGTCGGATCCAACAGCAAATACGAACTGGCCTGAGTGAGATAAAGGCAGAAGCAAGGAAACAGCGCACCAAGCAAACACGGCGAGAGAGACAAAGATATTCCTATGCAAAGCTCTCACACAATGTCATGTGTGATAGCGACGGATCCCGTCCAAGTCACACTGGTGGGGGGGGGGGGGGGGGGGGGATAGAAACGAGGTCGGCTTGCCTGCTTTACCCCCCCCCCACCACCACCACCCTGTCCCCCACCCCGTTCGCTCTGATGCTGTTGATCCACTATCTGGCCGTTATAGGAAAGGGACACAAAGCAGATTTGAGCTTTAGGCTAATCTCATTAAGAAACTCTAACCGGCGTGCGGGCGCGGGGCTGGTGGGGGCGTGGGGGGTGGGGGGGGGGGTGGCCTGCCTCGTTCTGCACCCTGCCAGAGCCCGGGCGCAGGGAGAGGCAGGTGTAATGTTACATAATTAGACTCTAAACGGTAAAAAGGAGATTATTGCAAATGGCCTACTAGCCAGCACATGCAACGGACCGGTCCCGGGGGGCCCAGGAGGTCTGGGGAGCCCGATCGGGGCCCCCCCCGGGGAATGGATGTGTGAAAAAGGGAAAACAGGTTATTTGCTGTTAGCGTGTGGTGAGTAAGGGGGGAAGCGGGCGCAGGCCGCGCGCTAATTAAGCCCAATTTGATGTCTGAACAGGAGCTTAATAGGGTGAGGCGGGTTGGTCTCAAAACAAAACCGGCCTGCAGTCGGTGGCTTAACAGACTTTCCTATCTGACGATACGAATATATTTCCTGTGAATAAATTGAATAAAATGTCTCTTAAACTTGCAATTGTGCATGATTACTCGTTAATTACACATAGCTGGCTAATTACATATCATTACAAATAGCTAGCTAATTTGATGGTGTTTTTTGTGACTTGTGTTAAATTGCCAGCCCCATCACTCTCAGAAATTGCCGAATTACACTTAAGATAATGTTAATTGTTAATTTGGGCTCAAGCGCACCCAATACACTACACAACATCAGAGCAAAGGGCCAACAATTCATTAACTAATTCAAGTATTTTTTTTTTTTAATAAACTGAATAGGCAGATTATAAACAGATGCTCTGAAGCTCTTGAAAATGCATTCAAATAACAAATGTGAGCATGTGACTAAGGATAAACAATAAACAGAGATGCGTTTTAACTACAAACATATCACGCATGCATATATCAGTGTAGAACTGTTTAAATTGCACAAAACACAACGCATACAACAATCTCCCCCTTGCAGAACTGCACAAGGCTGGAGTGTTTGCTCATGCTGAGGTGTGTGTGTGTGTGTGTGTTTTGTGTGTTGTTGTGTCTTTGTGTTAGTGTGCTTGCCTGCTACGTGGAGTGGCCGGGGTCCCGGCGCTTGAGAGAGAGCTCTTCCAGGAGAACTGATGGCAGCCGGGGCCCCCAAGGAGCCTATACCTAGTCACTCATAACCTCCAGGGTGGATTAGCATGTCAGATCGTTGCCATGTGTGGCACGGCGCAGCTCTCTGCACGGTGACAGTGATCGACTACTACTGTTCAGCCCCGCCGTACGGCAAATATTAGTCCCAGAGTGTAATCCTGGAGGGGGGGGGGGGGGGGGGGACCCTAAAAATAGAGGATCTATCTGCCCACTCTGGAAGCACAAAAGCCCCGGCCAGGATATTGTCCAGCAAACATGCTAATTAGAGACACAGACGATGGCTACGGAGCCTTCCGTGGGCAAGGGCCTAGTTAGGGCGATAAAAAGAATGGCCGCATTCCTTTGTTGCCTCTTCAGACATGCTGAAGCATTGGCTTGTTGTTACACCGAGTTGTATAACAAATGAGGCCCGTGCCTTTGAACTGGCTGACCACACAGGCCTGGTAGAGCCACTCGGAGACCCACATGTGGCAGCAATAAGAGGGGTGCGACGGTGCGGCGGTGAGGGGAAGCCGCCCTCCACCAAGACATGTGGGAGACACTGCATTCCAGTGGAGGCTCATTAAAGCTACAAAACAAATTCACTCCAACACTGTCTGAAGGAGCAGCGGGGAATATGGGGGACAAATCATGTCGAGCGGCGCTGCTATTTTCGTTCGTTCAATAACAACGCTTTGGAAGGAAAGAGAAAAGAGGAAAAAGGATAAATCTAAAAATATTTGTCTAACCCGCTTAATGGCTATCTTAATATCCTTTATCACGGCCGTGGCAGCCAGACACATCTTTAAGAGAGGAACAATAACCATGATTGTTTTGTTTTTACTATTTTCTTTGCAAAGTCTACAGATGTGGTTTAGCGTTTAAACCTGCCACTGAACGGGGTTTATTTATTGTGGTGTTTGTTCCACCAGTCTGCTCTGTTAAGTTGCAGTGTGCGTTGTCTATTTTACAGGGTCATTAAATGATCCCAATATTGCTGCTACATTTCTTTTTGAACTCGTCCTTAAAACAAGTGTATAAAAGTCTACAAGGCTAAATGGGAAATATTCAAGACATTTAAGCAAAAATATGACGTGTCTTCGAAACTTGAGGTCATGTGTTTTATAGATCCATAAGTGCATTCCCTTAAGATTGATACAAATAAAATGAAAATAAAAACTCAAATGCCCACTGGGGAATCATTTTCTTGTTTTGGAAGACATCTGGAGTGATTATTTCCAGCTCTATAGCTAATCCTCTCTAAATGTAAAACTGAGCAGCAAAATGTGCCAAATGGCTTTAGAGGAAGACTGCATTTTGGACTTGTACAAGATTTAAATGAGTTTTATAGAAATGTTCGAGGCATTATTGGAAAACACAGTGAGACAATTGTAATTAGTTTTCAGCCTGTCACATTTATAATCATTATCCCACTTTTTAGACATGCCAATTTTTGACTCCAGTTAACCAATGCCACTGTGCAGAAGCCACATATCATATAGCAGATTTGTATTTTTTGTGTATATTTTATGTTTTTGATGCGCCTTCATCTGGGTTGCTGCTTGCCGCTAGATGTTTGAAACATAGCATTGAGACGGAGAAATGTCTCGAGTCGTGTGCGGGGCATTCACGAGCTGGCCCAGTAAAGAGCTAATCTACTTGTCAGGGTTGACTGCCAAGGAAATCAGCCCACACACTTCACAATATGACTTTATTCATACTGTAGATCTGGGACATTAAATGTCTCTGCCCACCAGAACACGGCACTCACGCCCACCATACGAGAAAGGGGAAAAAAGGGGGAGGTTTATAATGTAAGCTCCTGCAAATAATAAGAGTATAGGTCCTGGCCATGGTAGTGCTCCAGAGCTCTCGTCTACACTTTGAGACACATCTCCCAGTCACCTTGGCCCCACACCAATACCTGACTGTAGAATCTGGGCCAATCACGTGGTGCGTAAGATATACATCAGCAGCATGTTGCAATTTTTGGGTTATTTCTTGTTTATTGCTTTGAGTCAGGTTAGGGGTCATGTGGACTGATTTAAATATACAAATTCCCCTCTCTCAATATAGAACGAATACTATCCGAATTCTTTTTCTTGACGCACTGGCCGTATTGTTCATAATAGTGTGTCTGTTTTATGTTATTTAGACATTGATCCATTTGGGTTATAAACAATAGTATTACCATACGATACATAACAAATTATGAACTGCACATAATCAGAAAAATAAACATCAACATACAAACTAGACATCAAAAGCATCTACAATGCCTGTTCACTTGCCTTGGGATAAGTGGTGGTTTTATGTGTAAGAAACAAAACTCTTGCATGGAACATATTGAACTGCTACCTTTATAAGAGTCTCCATATGCGAGATACATTGGATCGGCTTGTGATGCACGGTGCTACGATACAAGTGGCTGGCATGATGGATAGAGCTTAAATAATAGTGCTTCGTGGCCATTTCATAAATCTCTTATAGGGCAATGACCTAAGTCTCCAGCACCTCATAAATCTATATCAGCAATATTGGAACTTCAAAAAACACATAATATAGCAATTAGGCCTAATATGTTTGCTTCAATTAAAAGAAAAGATTGAAGGTCAAACGGGCAGGGGTTCGCGAATACATTAAAACGGCGAACCCGTTGGGCAATCATTTTGGAGGCAATAACTCCTGTGATGAAGAAGAAAGGACACGAGGACATCTGCAGACGATTAAAGACTCACAAATTCACAGTGAGGAGTACGAGGGATGTCAAGTTTTCACACTAATTTAATATAGACTCTCCCTGACCCGGCTGCACTAGGAAGGAGCGCTCCGGCTCGGTTTACCTCGACATGGAGGGCAGCGCCAGGTGTGGACGGAGGCAGGAAGTCTCCCGACTAAAACATGCGCCTGAGGAAAACACAAACACTGATACAAACAAGAACACATCCAAATGTATACAACGGTAAAGCTTTTAGAAATACATACAACATAAACATGGCTGGCTCTTGGAAGAGGCTGGAGCCCTGCCCAGACTGGGTGTGATGCTGCTGCGGACCACAAGGGGCGGTATACAGCCCATAATAAATAAGAAAGGATCGTGTAATAAGCTGTCGCCCTAACCTGCACCCTCATTTCATGTCTCTGATTCCAAAGTCCAAGTCACAGGATTTTAATGTCAAGAAGAATGTATGAATTTGCAGATGCAAAAGTTAACGCCATGGAGATAATATTTAAAATGTTTTGCTGTCGCGTTTGAAATCAAACCTTTCTTAGCGATAAAAATGCAGTAAATTGAAGTAGTCGCTCAACTTAATTTTGACCAAATGTGCAATATTAATTCCTAAACGGTTCACTAAGTATTGTCAATATGCCAATCTAAATTGTCTCAGAGCAATGCTGAATATTTAATATTTGCAAATAATAGGGGATGGGATTTATTACGATAGTCTGTCTCCCCCCACCCCCCACCTTAATACAAGGTTAAATGGTTTCCAAAGAAGGTAAACAGGTTATAGACAGTAGTTTCGAGGGTATTGTGTTTGTCTGGTGTTGGTGAATCAAGGTGGAAGCAGGACAAAGTGCAGTGTTACCATTTAAATGGAGAGAGCGAAAGCTAAAATTGTTGTACGCAAACCTTTGCCCTCAAAAGAACTAAGAATCTTTACCTATGCCGATAAAAAAAATGAAAAGAATGATAGAGAGAGATGGAAAGAGAGAGAGAGAGAGAGAGAGAGAGAGAGAGAGAGAGAGAGAGAGAGAGAGAGAGAGCGAGAGAGACAGACAGAGAGAGAGAGAGACAGAGAGACAGAGAGACAGAGAGACAGAGAGAGAGACAGAGACAGAGACAGAGAAAGAGAGAGAGAGAAATCGAATGGAAAGAGAGGGAAAGAGAGAGGGAAAGAGAGAGAGAGAGAGAGAGAGAGAGAGAGAGAGAGAGAGAGAGAGCGGGGGGGGGAGAGGGGGCCAGTCTCCAGGGCTATGGAACCTGAGAGCACAACTCGAGTCACTTTCAATCTGTGTACTAAATTGATGGCGATGAAAATAAGACTCTGAGACACAAAAAACACTTGTTTGCAGATTAATGTCCTGAATAGAGGCTTGTGAGGCGCTCTTTGTCAATGGCCTGGGCGCCCACCGGAGACTAATGCCCAGGAATTAAATAAATAAATATACAGAATGCAGCTCCTCCAAGTAACAGAGACAGGATTTAATACTTTGGATGCATTTAATCTAAGGTCGTTACATAGATATCTGATCACGATAAACATAAATGAATTAAGTGGGCCAGTTTGTTGGTGGTTCATTGCACCCATAATAGAGCATTTTATTTTATTCATTTATTTTGTATTTTTTTTTTACTCTCACAATGTCACATTTAGCCTCTAATATTCTCCGGGAGAATGAATATATTTGTTGACTAACAGCATGGATAAAACTCTTAAATATTCTGCATTTTTAATCTGGTTTAATATTTCCACCCGTTTTATGCAAATGACAGTCTATTAGCATAATCTCATTTGAGAATACATCCTTTTAAAGTAAAAGATTATAACCATTTTTTTTTTTAAACACATATAAATCAAATGCTATATTGAAATGTTAATGTTTTAAAGTCGGTGTGCTGGGTGAAGCCGCGGTGCATTTACATACACACTTTGTTAATGCTTTAGTGGTTCCACACAACATGAGGGGATACAGAAACCAGCGCTAAACCTCCAGGAGGGAAAACATCCAACAGCTTAAATATGTTACACATCGCAGGCAAAAAAAAATCCACTTAGTCAAACCACAATATACAACTAAAAATAATTTGTGTTATTTTGTCCCCTTTGTGTTATTCTCTGCATGGTACATATCCCCCCCCCCCCCCCCCCCCCCCCCACCGCCACCCCCACCCCCCCTGTTTCGGATAGCACTACTTCTCACTTTACCAATAATGCACTTGACAGGTAAAAAAGGTGGAGGTTTCCAAAGGAGGAGGGGGGGGGGGGGGGCCGGGCCAGACGCTGGGTGGATGGGCTCTCGGTAGGACATTACCTCCAGGTATTTAGCTGGAAACAGGGGCCTATTAAATAAAAAAAAAAAAAGCTCCAGCCAGATACAGAGGGGGGATGAAGAGCGTAAGAAAGGGCCATTATGCTGGCAGGTTGCAGACTCTATCTCCCTCTCCATCCACCTCCACCACCACCACCACCGCCACCTCCTCCTCCACTATCACCTTCTTTGCGTCTGCCATGAACTTGTCTGGGGAGTTCAGCGGCTCCGTGCCTACGGGCCAGACTTGGGGGTTCAGGAATGCGGAGTGCGGCCACTCAAGCCCGTCTGACCCTCCAGTCCCCGCCCCCCCCGCGGCTCCATTTCACCGCGGGGCTAACTCACCTACCGGCTCACAATGGGACTTCAACCTTATCTGCCCCCCCCCCCCCCCCCCTCGTAACACAACATTAACTGCCAAAGAGCTGGAAATGCATTATCAGCCCTCCCTTCGCACCGAAAGAAAACTTGGATCGCTCCACTCATAAATAAGATCATTATACGAGTGGTAATCCCATTAAATAGATCATTTTTGGGAATATCTAAATCCAATTAATAAAGTGATTTGAGTGGGGGTTGGATCAAACATTAGCTTTTTTGGAGCGCTGACACACTGTGACTTCTCTCCTTTTGTTCGTCGCTGCTTCAGTGTGATGTTGCTTGCTGTAGCCTGCAGCCCTCTTTAGAGAAACACTATGGCGCTGTTGTTTCATCTCATTAGATAAACACATCCATAGAGGTTTTTTTTCTTCTTTTGAAGGAGTTTCATTTGTCAACCCCTAGGTGGTTTATCAAAATGACTGACATTAATTAAGATGCAAACTTGCAAGATGCATTTGTTATTACAGTGTTGGGTTTGAATATTCCGCTCAAACTCAGTCCATACCTATTTTAGCATTGAGCCCAATGCATTCGCTGACATAATGTGCTTATAGGATGACCTTACATTTTAATCCCATCAAAGACTTTATATGGAGGACTGGGCTACATTGACCTAAAAAGCCTTTAAATGGTGACCAGATGGGTTGTCAAATGAGCCATTTATGGAATTAATCCAAACTGCTTTCCTAAATCATTACTGGCTCATATGCTGCATTGCCCTTTAAGTGCCCTCTAACTTTTAAGTATGCTGCCTATGCTAACCATGTAATTTTCTGAGTCTACGCGGGACATTATTAGAAAGGGGAACGCACACGCTAATGAATTGCCTCTGCTTAAGCTAACCACATGTGTAGGGATAGAGGAAAAAACACATGTGTTATAATCTCAAAGTAGATGCCCCCAAAGTGTTTGTGTTAGTTCCACTAAAGTAATAAAGTGCATAATCCGATAAAGGGGAATCTCTGTAAGCTTTGATTGTGCCTGGAGTGGTTGTCTTACCTTTGTGGAAAGTGCGTCTAGCATGGTAAGAATGTTTTCGTATCTTGTCATGGTTTTAAATTGCCTGCAGAAGCTATTGGGAAAACATTGTTGTGGTTAAATGAATTAGCTAACAGCGCCCTGGGTGTTTAGCGCACGCTGTGCTCTCCGCGTCGGTGCAGGAGGCGCGTCGCGGTGCGTGTTGTGAATGTTGACGCTACGGAAGGGGTTCTATCTGTCTACGTCTAACCCTTAGTCATTACTCAAATGAAACGCGTTTTGTAAAAAACAATCGAAAGCAAATATTTAGATTCGATTGTTGATTTCTGTCGCAAGCTAATCTGTTAGCATACACAACCGTCAGCTACGTCGTGGATCGGCCGTATTGCTTGAGAGTGACAGCAGTGTGCAGCGTGCGAACGTTTACGTGATGTGTGACCAACATATTTGATTGATTTTGATGACTTTTATTTTTTTTATTCTGAGCAACTTTCGAGTGAGGCGGGGAACAAACCTTGTAGCCAAGTAGGCGACCAATTCAAACGCTGTATGACAAAATAGGAAATACAATTACTACTGGTGATGGTGGCACCAGATGTACAACCTCTATCCAAATAACGTTGTAACCTTAAGTGTTCATGTAGCCGAGTCATTATGCCTCCAACCAGATAATAATAATAATAATAATACATTTAATTTAGAGGCGCCTTTCAAGACACCCAAGGTCACCTTACAGAGCATATAGTCATCATTCAAAACTATGTAAAAGATGGATGCCTGCACAGCGGCCAAGGTGAGCGTTAAACAAAAAGTGGACACAGTTTTAGCGGTATTTTCCTACACGGCCACTGTTTTTCCTGGTAAACACAAGTAAACAGAATGGGGTGAAAGGCAGAGATGTCAAGATTGAGGTCGGCTCCCTCCCTGGTGGGGTCAAACTCGAGGGGTTAATGCCCGGTGTCCGCTGAGCTCATCACACTAATTAAACAGACACACATCCTCTCTGAGCTCCCGACGGCCAATCGCTGCCAGCTAAAAAAGCAGTCCATTCATGGCAGTTGGCAGGGTGTGTGTGTGTGTGTGTGTGTGTGTGTGTGTGTGTGTGTGTGTGTGTGTGTGTGTGTGTGTGTGTGTGTGTGTGTGTGTGTGTGTGTGTGTGTGTGAGTGTGTGGGGTGGGCCGGGGAAATGCTACCTGGCCTTCCCTGGGTTGATTAATGTGAAGAACAATGGGTCCCTTGTGGGCCTCCAGCCATGCTCCGCTTGGTTCTGGTTCAGTGCAGCGGGAGAGAGGACTGCATGTTCCAGAATGGTACCACCTATCCTGCATGCTGCTCCCTGGCTACTGTATTCTCTCCTCCCTGCCTCCCTTTCTCTCTCTCACCGAGCAGACACGTCATGTAGGCCTACACAGCTATCCTAGGACACAGCAGTCCTAGGAACAGTCCGTTAAACCAGTCCTAGGAACAGTCTGTTAAACCAGTCCTAGGAACAGTCCGTTAAACCAATGGGCTGATCCTAGGACAAAGAAATCCTCGGACCAGTCCATCAAACCAATGGATTTGTATTGCTTTGCTGTATATGATGAGCACATTCTGCTGATGGTCACAAGAAGGGGTTCAGGTTTGATGTTGATGGTTACATGTTTTTACGTATCCTTTCAGGTGTGAACTGGCTTTAGGCTACATGTACTGGTTTGACTTTTGACCTATTGAAACTCAAATGCAAGGTAGACTGTTAGGCTAATAGGAATGTAACGATTTTTTCCAAATAAAAATAACAATTCATTGCCAGAATACCTCTTTAAGCGCATTCATTCATTGTATGCTTTTAAAAGGTATTTCAATAGTTACATATCTTGACCTAGCTCCAACCTGGTGTTATCACAGTCGTTTCAGTACCCTCCTTTGCTCCTCCTGCGTGTTTAGAGTAATTGACAGCCAGCGATATCCCCAGAGGGATAGAGACATCAGCTTGATCCCTCCCAGGGACTGACAGCATAATGTTATGTGTGTCAAAACTTGGGCGACATAATTAATTGCAGGCAGCACTCTCACAACTCACCGGGCCGCGCGTTGCTTCACTGACACTAGTGTGCCAATACTGTGGGAAAACAACAGCGAGATGCGTTTAGTTCCAAGGAACCTCATTTGCGAGTTGCCAACGTTTGCCCCCAACAAAACAAACTCGACGGCAGGCTAGCTCGCCCCCGTGTAGCCACGTTCAAACACACTGGACGACGGGTGGGACAGGAGTGCGTACTGCCCTAATGATGAGGGTCCTTATGGCCAGCCACACACACGCAGCTGTTAGGAGAAGTGCTTCCCAACTATTTGCACTGACTTTTATTTGAAAAATAAACCACTACGGGCTTGTGGTTGGACCATGTGTTATGAGTTCTTGGTCATGTCCGTCCTCTTGAACGACGCTTATTTACAATAGCTCGATTCAAGTCAACCATCACACGCGCACTACTTATATATTTTTCCTGTTTATGACACTCGCCGTTAAAATTTCTCAGCAATCAGTCATTTTCTAACAGCACAAACCCATTATTTATCTAAGATTAATTTGATTTAAGGCCAATTAAATCTTGTCCGTGGGAGAATGCCTACAGTGCATTTTGTTTTATATAAAGGGAGTAACACCAACCATTGGAGCAGATCATTCTTTGGAAGATTAGAGAATTGCATTTAATTGGTCAACCGTAATATTGTTCTATTTTCTAATGATGCACTACAAAGGAGTTGCCTTTCATCATTTACAGTGGAGGGCTGTCATAGAGGTATAGTGTTATGACAGCATTTGATGCATGTAATAATCATATTACTGCTAGCTTCTGCTAGCCGCTGGCACAATGACGAACTGGGAAGCTCAACATTTTCATATTTCAATGACATTAGAAACATTTTCTGTGATAAATATTTGTGATATTTGTTCAGTATTCTTGACAGGGCTCAGCCGGCTAGGGTGGAGCAAAGCAGATTTATTGCACAGGTAGAAATCACGGAGAGAGAAAGTTAATGAGTGAAATTCCCATCCATGTCTGGCTGAATGTCTGGCTGTCCTTGATCGAGCAAGTTCCACAAACCTTTCCTAATACAGGGCGATGAAAGGTTAAAAAAATTGCATGCCTCATGCCTTATTATCTAAATTATAGGTGGTGGCAGGAAAAAAAAAAAAGCAAAATGCATTTGGCAGAAAGTGACTGTAAATCAAACCCAATACCTGAAGCCGAAGTCTGACTCAGATAGAATAACACGGTACTTTGACGTCATAGCTTGTTGGGCCCTTTAACCCCAAGACCATGGCAACAACCACCAGACAAACCCATTCTTTACAGCCATTGCCTCTAATGACCAGAAGGTGTGGTTTAAAAAGGAGCTCTGTCAGAGAGACCCTGAAGACCGGCCACTTCACTCCACATTGGCAGTCGACCATTTTGGGTGGAGCACGATTCCACACAGACAACGCTCTCTCTCCTCTCAGACCCGGGCTTGTTCAGACGCTGGCACCGGGCGTCCTCATTAGAATGGATTCAGCCGAGATGTGATGCTGTGACAGTGCTGCAGCAGCAACACAGCCCCCCCACCCCCCCTTCCCCCCTGGCACGTTCAAGTTTGATGCATTGCAAACAACAAGTCAAGCGCCAGACAGTATATTTATACATCTTAATTAGCAATAATGATGCGGGGTGCCAGCCAACTCACTGATGCCAGTGGGCACTGTGTAGTGTTTCGAGGGGCAAACACCAGAAATTATGTTTGCCTGCTATTTACATGGACGCTGCATAAATACGGCAAAAAAAAAAGAAACAACTAAAAGTCTGCGGTCGAATCCTTGTCGATTGGACGACAACAGACGATGCATCTCGTCCTGCACACTGGTTTTTAAATCTTACAGAGGGCAAACTCTGCAGGCTGCGGCACGCCTCACATTTACACAAGCCTACCAACGAGCCGGAGACAATGATTAGTTGCTCTCACAGTTTGACGTTTCCCAGATCGCTCCTTTCGGAGGACCTGTCAGGACACAGTGCCGCGCCGGAGGGCGTATCCCGCTGCGTGTCGTCATGGATCCCGGGGGTTTGGACGCCATGTTTGGATGCAAACATGTTTAGATCCGCCAACAGCGATGGGGACTTTGAGCACAGTGGGAGCTACACATTCTTTACACCGGTAATGGAAACAAGTTGCATGAATGTTTTACCGTGAAATAGGCTACAGACATTTTCATGACATCTGGATTTATGGCCTGGTAATTCCCCGCTGGAGTAATTTGGCTGGTACATCTGCAGCTTAGCAGCATTCCAGCAGGGCTCTCCTGTGCTGTAAAGTCAGGAGATGACTGATTGATTGATTGTATTACCCTAGCTTTAAGCATGGCTTTGGTTTGCTCCAACAGTGGAGTTCTAATGTGATCTACCTAATGCAAGCTACAGCGAAGCATGAGGGAGGCAGCCACCCCTCGCTGATGAGGAACCCAATTGATGAATCAATCAATCACGCTCAACAAAAAACTATAATTACGGTAATAATGTAGACTACATACACACATACGGTGGAACATTCGAGGAAGCGGAAGTAACAAGCATAAACTGTGAGGAGGTGCACATCTACATCTTACTTGTGACGGCTTAGTGTCAGGCAGCTGTGATGAGTGACAGGGGTCACCTGTAATTATCTCGTGTTGAGGGTGACAAGTTAGGTTATTGCACATTGTTTTGAAGTACAACCTGCTGGGTTTGACGTGGGTATTGTCCCCTTTTCACACCTCTTACTACTAATCGCCATCCACCTGACCTGAATTTTGTAATGCCAATTACAGAGACAAAAATATGACACACAAACGCAAAAGCGGCGGTTCGCTGACAGCTCGCGTTTCCTGGGCCCTTCCTTGGAGGCGATAACTCCTCGCCGTGTGCTGGTCGGACAGCGATAATAGGACCCGGCGCCCTGCAGCCCGCCATTACAGCGGTCCCTTCGGCTGGGTCCAGCATGGAACCACACTCCCAGGGGCGCAACCCGCAAGCCCCCAACCCCCCCCTGTCACTGAGCAGCAGGACACAATGATCCGGGTCTCCTCCCCCCTCGCCAAACTAAATGTACAGTAGTCTCATGGTCTTCTTTTTGCAGACGAGGACATTTTTGCAGAGGGGCTCCAGTCATATATATTTCAATAGCAATGCCACAAAAGGGGGGGGGGGGGGGGGGGGCGAGAATGTGTTTGCTTTTGTGTGTGAAGGGAACATGACATTTTGTGGTGGATGGAAGTGTGAAATATTAATACGTCATCTGACTGAGGCTGCATCACATGATATTTGGGTATTTCCAAGGATGGTTTTACAACCCGTTGGTCTTAGGAAACACTGATTCCCTGTACTTATAACATAAATGTGTCAGTCAGGCATCGTGTTACATTTGATGTACGTTATTAAAAAGATTTATTGGATTGAAGATACTATCTCGACTACCTGAAGATATCTGCTTACAAGTGAGTCTACAATTTGCAGAGCTGCAGTCATACCAAGGCCTCATTAGACAGAACCTACTCTTTAATGAAGAAGACACGCGTATGTCGAAGGGGACAGTGTCAGCAGACTGTGTTCCTGGTTGTCATCTGCCTTTGTTCATACGACACCAGACGCGTGGTACCAATCAAAAGTGGACAATAGAGACACAATGGACAATGCGGGTCTCGTCGGCGCGTGCGGCATCTGATTTATCTCAAGCACCCATTCAGGATGGCCAAACGAGCTAAGTGGGAGGGGTCTGGTACCCTGGGGGGGTTGTGAAGAGCTAGACTTGACATCTGGCCTCCGATCGTCAGACAAGTTCAGGCCAGCTGTCCAAAGAGAAAGGTCTGGTTTTCTCCCTAAAAACACCTCATCCATCTGGTGAATTTCCCCTCATATCGGCTCCTCTTATGATTGCCGCTGGCGTATCCATTCAGACGCGTGTGTGTTGTGACACTGATCCTGGCAATGACGCCCATCCATTTTTAAAGGGTAGTGCAGGTTACCCTACGCGTGGCCCCCTCTGGCACACATGTCCACACGCGTGTGTTCCCTCACAAGATGCTCACCTGTTACAGTGACCAAACCCACCCATGGTTTCTTACATAAAACATGTTTGCGAGATATTTCCTCAAATTACCGCCATATGATATAATGAACAGCGCACTAATGGCTGTTCATTTAGTGTATTCAGGTGACGCGTGCCGGGGCCATACAATAGCTGGGTTCTGTGAAATCCAATCCTCTGATGAAGGTGTGAGGCTGACAAAGAGTTTTTCAATTAGCTTATGAATACAGCAGGTGACACCTACATAAAGCCCAATTACACACTTATTTGTGTTCGGTGTTTTTTTAGAAATGGAATATAACTTAATACACCAAGATTAAAAATTAATTACGAAAGCATGCTGCCATTGCGGGGCTTAAGCGAGCCAGTGAACTACTTAGTTCCCCTTGGGTTCTGCGCCGGACACTGGATCTTTCTCAAGGAGGATCATGATGCAGCGAGACTTGAACAATCTTCAATTTATAAATGGTCTAAAAAAGCACGGTTGCCCAGTGAATTTACCCAGTGACTTTCTCGCCATGGCAAAATGACAGACAAATTAAGAACTGACAGAACAGGTGAAGATGTTAAACATCAAAACATTGTTCCAAGTAAATGGCAGCAATCAAGTCACTGAATAAATATAGGGCGATGTGGTGGTTTGGTTTCATATCCTGAACCCTTTTGAGTAGCAATGCTGTCAATCCCCAACACACTGTACGTCTGTCCTGGTCTGTGGTGGCCATTTACTTTTGTTTTGAGCTGTTTTTTCATGGAGAGGTATCACAGAAGAAGAAAAAAAAAAAAGGTAAAAGACTGCGACATCTCAAAAGGTTTCAGATACACTTCTTGCAAATTAAATGGGCGTTTTAACGAGCAACATCGCTGCTCGGTTGACAAACCATGCCTCTTCTCTCTTTTTGTTTTGCAGGATGAAAAAGCATGGGAAATTTTCAAGAACAAAAGAGCCACTTAGAGAAAGGAGAAAATAGAGGCTGGACACAAAAGGGCACAAATTAGCAACTCTAAATGGCAGTTTAACCGCCGCTTCCAGTAGAGATCTAATAAATTAATGTAATATTATCTGTCACAATAATAATACAACAGGTGGTCCATTTATTCCCTGTGATGTATACACCATTGATCAATTTATGCAAATACTAAGGAATAAAGACGGAACTTGCTGAATCATATATGTACATACTACAGATAAATCATAATGTAGCATATAGCTATGCATATTTAAAAAAATACTCTCTAAAAAGTATATTCTTTTTGAACAGTGTATTTATTGAAAAGAGCAATACAATTGTGCTTGTGCCATCAAAAAACATCCAGTGGATTGCATCAAATGACAATAAATGAATGGGAATTGGTGCATTACAGAAAGCGTTTAATCGTAGCTCTACTTGATTACTTGCACTACTTGATTTGGTGCTAAATACAGCTGTTGCTATTCATCATGTTATTTTGCATTACATTTAAAACTCAATGTTTATGAACAGCACGGGGTCCATCAAAACCTTTCATTCCCTTCATTGATGCACAGCTTTAAGTCCTGCATACGGGCTGTTTTTTAGGAATTCAATGTGATAATATGCATGTGTAATTCAAAAATATAGAATTGGATACATTTGTGGCCCAAAAAATGATAAACATGTAACAATGATATAAAGTATTGTAATGCAAATCCTGCCAGGGTACAGTACTCGTGCTCGCTATTGTCAGGCCGTTTTTGTTCGTAAACGCAATGCTTACCAGTCTTTTACATAATGTGAATTTTAAGGACTAAAAAGCTAACTAATAACTTTAATATAATCGTAGTTAGATAGAAAGTAATCTTTCTTATGTTTTGATTGTTGTTTATACGGTCATTATTTGTTTCGATCATAATATCAGCACTCAACTTAAAAAAATTGATGGAAGATTGTTAAAACCTATTTTTTTATTCCTATTTAAGCTTTCTCTCCTTTTCATCAAAATATCCATTTATTGTTTTGGTCTAGGTGTTATGGTCAACCCTTAAACTACTACTCGTTCAATACTCTGCTGGATACAATGTTTATCAAATTAAGAATTGATGGAAATAGTACTAAAATTGTAAACGTAAAATTAAAAAAGGGCTATACTTTGTTAAAGCCTTGTATTTGTTCAACAAATGGAATATAATTCAACATGTTTTTTTTTAACGTTAATGTTAAGCAGTTAATAGCAAAGCAGAACAAATAATACAAACATTTGTTTCAAAATAAAATGCAAATATCCAGGTAATAAAGCTTGTTGGCCAGTCATTATGCAAAAGTGCAAATCGTGTGAAATAATGACTATTTTAATTTTCTAAAATAAATATTTTAGACCTTAAATGTGTCCACTATTTCTAGCACTTTTTTTGTAATTATAAGTGACAATAAAATAATAGACTTATTCATTTTATAAATATTTATTTTAATATCTACTGTAGACAGGGAATGTAGTACTTGATTGACTTGAAAATGTGTAAAAATGTGTGCCGTTAGAACAGACATTTGTGTCACATAAGGTAGAAAAACATAATAAATATGGTCCAAATTTAGGTAAACAGTTATGTGTCTTACAACACGAGGGTAAGAAAGAAAAATTAAAATAGTCTTTACTTTGAGAATGCTTAAAACTTAAAAAGTAAAGAAAAGGTTCAATAAACTCATTAGTGTAAAGCTTTGTGAATTAAAGTATTAAGACAATGATGCATTCCGAAGCCAACCACCATACATTCAGTTGAGGGAAACGTTGGCTCAGAATTAGCCAGGGCTCACAAAAGCGATTAAGTGTATTTACCTCAGACAGACCTACTTAGCAGCAGACATTTTTTTAAAAAACATTTAGCAGGTTAACACTTGGTGAGGGGGGAAAAAGAGTTATGTAGTTGCAACTTTTTTTGTTCTGTTTGAACTTGTAAAATTCCAAATATATCCAGTATATCACTTTGTCACACGTGTAAGTTAGTGTAATACAGTGTAAAGGTCAAATATAAAAACCATCTCTGATTAACACATCTGAGACCAAACGTGTCCACATGAGCAGAAGGGTAAGGTCACGTAAACTCAGATCATCAGAGCGAGTGATAAATACATGCATCCAAACACAACGTACGTTTCGTGTAAATGTGTTCATTTAGTAGAAGACAAAGCATGGTTTAATGTACACCTCTTCTTTTCCTTTCCTTTCAATTGGCTTCAACGTAACAAATGTAAACCTTTAAATTAGTAACTAAACCATATAGTATCAAAATAAAATAAGAATCAGCCTTTCCCATTCCAGAGAAGAAAAAAAAGTACCATTACCGAATATAATCATGTATATATATTTCTTTAACACTAGTTCAAACTACCAGCAACATTTAGTAGCACATTTATCCCACAAGCATGTAGCATATGATGAATTCAATAGAAAATAATAAAAGACAAATTATAATTCTCCGGCCGAGAGTACATATGTAGTTAGGAGGATATTGCTAAATATGGAAACAAAACCACGCAAAGAAAACCTTCAATATAAGCCGATATCCAGTGTAAAAAATGTACGCGTCTTTGCAAAAATAAAATCTGGCATAAAGTGACATTTTACTTCATAACATACTTTTTATTCCCAGCACGGCCATCTTCATGAGTTTAAAAGCACTTAACCTCAGCACCCAATTGTTTTCACCATTGTTCCCATGCCCCAAAACCCACCTTTCTGGTGCAAGTAATTGCAAACAGAGTAAAATAATTTTACCCAAACTACAATGCAGTACACCCGGAAGATGTTATGTGTAACAGTATACTGCACTGTGCCTGGTTTATGCAACTGTATCCCATAATGTGTGACAGAAATGCATGCTTCTGGGCTTGAAGATCAGAATGCATATTAGGAACACATAACTGACCAGTATTAATTACGGCAATAATGGTGGTTGAAATTAATAAAAATGAAGGCAATTTTAGGCAATTCTAACGAACTGGCTTATGTGCTTGTGGGAAAATGAAATATCGTGTTCACTTCTTTCCTCAAAATGAACTATTTTAGTATTTTGTTTCTCTACCGAGAATGACGTTTTTGACATCAACTAATAAATACTGACATAATAAATAGGGCCCTATTACTTTGCTATTGTAATGCTCGGATGTCTGTGTGGTTCGTACCAAGTAGAATAAGGTCCGTTTAGTATTTTCAGCATTGGATAAAGGATTTTTAGCTGCAAGTAGACAAACTTTGGCAATGTCTGCCAATACCATCAATGGTGACTTTAAATTTACAGGATTAAAATCACGCAATGACCATAGAGGATCTCCAATCCATTCTACACAGGCCCGCCATTCCTTCTGCTGCACTTAGGGGGATACGTTTCCACCAGGACAATGATCCTGCACATGCATGGAGGCGGGGCGGACACTGGGCCGACATGTCCTGTGCTGTCGTAGCTCCTTCTCCTCCACAGTCACCTAACCCTTGACCCCCATTAGGTCATCCCCAAGGGGACAGGTCGGAGGAGGGAACGGCACAGCGTACTGTCACTTCCACAGGACACTGTAACAGAGCCGCTTGGAGAACAGGAGCGGACACAAGAGGGCAAGCTACGATTAACGAGAAACATGAACAGGTCGACCACGGAACACGTTCTTAAAGTTTAGATTATTCTGCCTCTCGGTTAATACCATCTACAAATTGTTCTGGATTTGTATCGGTGAAAATAATACATATTAACAACAACGATCGTGTATGCGTATTTAAAGTAAACATTTGTTTTTTAAATAAACAAAGAAAGGGGTTTTGGGTCGTGAACAGATACTTTTGGACTACACTTGTAAAATGTAAAAATGTACTGAAAACTGTGTTAGTGTCATAGCTTCTGCACCAGTCTACCTGTAAGTATTGTTGCACATTGTTAAAGCGGAGGTATACTTTTCTGAGCGATGACAGTGACAGTTAATGGGGGTTTCCCTTCAGTGGGGTCACTTAATTCGAAATGAAATGATTAATAATTGAACGGTATTACATTCATAAATAAAGATTGTGAAGCAAGTAAGTGTCTCCAATAAATACTCAGCGTTGGCTATCCTAGTGAGGGGGGGCTGTGGCTGCAGAGGCCAGTGTGGGGCCTGTAGTGGCCACTAGTCGGGTGTAAACAGAGCTATTGAGGGTGCCATATGATCAACACCTTGACACCCACGTCCTTTAGCAGACAGCATACCAACTACTACTGCGACCGGGGACACCTGCTCATCACAAACGTAGCTCCAGTCATACCAGGGGCTGCTGGCATCCATAGAACATGGCAGCCAAACACACGAGGAAGACGCTGCCACTTCATGCATGGGATACGCCTGAACTTGGCGTTCTCTTAATAGCCAAGGCTATTTATTTAATTAGAGACTTCAGTTGTCTTGTTAGGGTTACGTCATCAAAGCGGCGCGTACTCCCCAACAACCTTAAGCATCATTGGGCGCAGAGAAGGGGTGGTGGTGGGGATATGATTGGTCTCGTCAGCCATGTTTAGCCCCCAAATGCCTTGTTAACAATCTGTATCAGCCAAGGATTAGGATCTCCTGGGTGAGCCTGTGAAAAGTGTTTTGATTGTTCGGCAAGATGGTGCACCATAGTTTCATTTAGTAATTGAAAGAAAATGTAAGAAAATCCAAACCAAAGAAAAACTCAACCTAACCTGATGTATCATTTATCCCAAAGAAGAAACCACGGAATTTCCCCTTAAGGAACTAATACTTAAAGCATATGTAATTACATTCAATTACTCTGAGCGGAGTAAAAATAAATGATTTAAAAAAAAGATCTGAAACTAAATAAAAATATATATCATAAATTTGGCATTAGTCAAACTCCTTTGTACAGTCTTACTTTTCCAGTAAGTACTTTCTTCCTGACTACAGTACCAGTTAACCAGCTCTCTCTGCTCCTTCACCTCTGCCAGTCTGCAAAAGGCATTGTTCTTTGATCCTCACTTCTTAGAGATTTTACCCGCCTTCCTCTTTGGCTCGTAGGGGGTCCGCAGGATGCTGGGGGTCTCCTCCATGACGCGCACCAGCAGGTTGTCGATGTAGTCTTCCAGCTCCCGGATGTGGGAGTCCTTCTTCCTCACCACCTCCTTCTGCTTGATGAGCTCCCTCACCACCTCGTCGAACGACAGGTTGCTGTAGGCGGCGGCCGTCTCCCGGGGGGGCACCTGGAGGCATGAGGCGGATGCTGGTTGAGTGGTTTCATTGTCCACCAGTTTACGCAACGTGTGGATCTTCTCTAATACATGAACTGCCACACAAACGTAAAACGGGATTATATCTTTCGATCTAAATGAATGAATTAACGTTTTCCCTTCGGGCCTGGAGCTGACAGACGTGAGGGATTTGATGACAGCGGAGTTGGCATCTTTCAGTGTGTGGGGTTAAACAAATACCAGACAATCGGTTCACACGAATATAAACTTGCATCACCAATGAGCAAAATAAATGAGCCCCAATGAAAGAATAAAAGAAACGAGTATCATTCAACGGCAGGTAAAAGGGTATTGCCGACCTATCAGTTCCTCGAAGGCCCATATTAGTTTTTTTCTTACATTCTGTGGGACAATGTGCCGGCCTATCTCACCAATAAAAGGTCAGACCCTGAATCCAATCCAAGTCTAAGCCCTATCTGTGTTGGAGGAGGAGGAGGAGGAGGAGGTGGTGGTGGGGGTGGTGGTGGTGGTGGTGTAGGGGGAGGGTTCCACGGTACAGTACGTGCAGACCATACCGCAAGGGCACAAGAGGAGCTGTAATAATTTTTAATGAGGGACCACTTTATCAGTGCAGCGCTGGGCGGCCTCCCCCGTACAGAGTCTTAACCCTGTTTTAAATACCACGCTTATCAGCTCCCACTCCCATGCACTAGTCAGCCCGCTCTCGCTGTATATAAAAGACAATGCACCAAAAAAAAAAAAAAGAGAAGACGAGAGAGCCCAGATTGGGCCGGCTTCCCTCCTATCTTATCGGTTTTAACAACACACACAGGCTACTGTGAGGCTTACACGCACTGGGAACGCTTGGAGAACAGTCTGAGTCACCAATTCCTCACAGACAACATGGAGAGATCTTACGGGGGGAAATACTACTTGTGGGGCTTTTAAAAGCAATAGGAGCCAGTCCACCCCAAGGAAATTAGGGCTGCTTTCCACATACCAGCCTCGCTCCACTGTCCACACACACACACACACACACACACACACACACTATGTAATCAAGCGCTATAACGGCTAGTGACAAAGGCCTGGAAATGACCATGAACTGGCACAGTAATGATGACCATTTTCCTGCGATCAGCAGCGAGAGGAAGATAAGGCGCACACTTGGCATTCTCCACTTGTCTCATTACTATTTCTAATGAGCTCAGCCTCTAAAAGCTCAGTCCTTTGAAATCGCTCACTGTCCACACCACCACCTCCCCCACCACCACCTCCACCACCAGCACCTCCCCCACCATCACCACCACCAGCCGCCTCCCCACTCCCACTCTCTCTCCCTCCCCTCATGTGGTTAATTAGCCAGTGGAGGCAGAGGAAATGGGAACTGCCATGTCTGCCCGGGTGCCTCTGCCTCGCACAGGGGGCACATGTGTGGCTACCGACAGCCCTCAACACCCACGGAGGAAGGTGAGGAAAGCCATTATCAGCATTCACTTTCCCATTTAGCCGGCACTTTGTCCGCCCCTATCGCTGACATAGAAATGCCTTCCTTCTCTCTCTCTCCGAAACGCTAAGGTTTGTTTCGGGAAATAAGCAGACACACAGTAAGAAAGAAAAAAAAAGCATATGATGACAGTATCTTAAATACCAACTACCCGTTTGCTCAACAAAAAGAAAAGGGGAAGGAGACAATAAACTCCAATTACAGAGCGAGTTTAACAAAGTACTACAGCTGACCTTGGAGACCACGTTTTCACACCGCCTCGTATAATGACGGGATCAGAGATGACAAACAGTGTGTGCATCGGCTAATTAGTTGAACGGCAACTCTGGATTTCCTGAAAGGCCTCGGAGATCATCCTCACCAGCTGCACGTCAGACGAGACTGAAAGTTCTCAATTAAAAGTACACACAAACCACGTGGCTGCGCCACACTTATGTTAAGGGCCTATAGCTTTCCCTGGGATGTTAACAATAACCGTCTCTGGATTACACGTTACATTGAGCCACAACAACTCTGTGTATATATTAAAAATAAGTCTTATTTTAAATCTAAATATCACAACATTTTTAATTTTAAATGTCATTGTTATGTCTCTATTTTCAATGACGGTAAACACCCTGTTTTCCCAATGAGAGCAGGGTTATTTTGACCTCCCTTAAGCAACAATTTACCAGCATTGTATGAGTGAGTGACTGGGATAGCGTCTTACATTTTTCTTGACATCTCTGGTTTTCTGGCCAAACTTGAGGTCCCCTTTTGCTGTTGGCTTTGAATCACTGCAAAAAAAAAAAAAAAAAACAGCAAGACAACCTTCAATGAAAAATCTAATACATTAGCTTGAAAGAAAATGGGACGGTCGGGATCAATATCAATCATATGAGGTCTTCAATTATTTTGTGTGCGGGGAGATACAAATGTTATGGTCCAAACCACTGTTGCTTTTATTCATCTGCTATCACCGAGGCAGCGGTATGGTTGATGGGCTGCTGTCTACGGCGAGATTAGTGGTTAATTGGTTGGTCTATCGCTCTGAAAGATCTCATTACTGTAGCTCAGAGGGCTCGGTTATCAAGCCCGGGCTCTCTAAAGAGTCACTAATGACACCTTCCAGTCTGATTAACCAGGTCTTAAACACAGTGCTCACCCACACCGTGCCAATACCTGGCCTCTGTGTGCAGGAGAGGAAATGCATGCGATAGGTGCAAGGAAATACATGAAATAGTGCTGAAAGAATTCTCTTGAAACAAGTTGTTTAAAGAGGCAGAAAAAAAAGGAACTCCTTTGATGAAACAGAGGCTGGACGAGGCCATGAGTCACAAAGACGGTTAGGAACTACATTTTCTGTTTTTGCCATTTGCTTACGGTTCATTTTTCAAGTGTCCTTATTTTTTTTAACCAAGTGTCCTTCTCATTGGGCCAATGTATACTACAGCATGGTCTAAATCAGGATTAGGGTCAGACATCTGCTGTTGAGGTGTTGCTGCCTGGTTTAAATCAGGGTTAGGGTCAGATGGTGTTGAGTCATTACTGCCTGGTTTAAATCAGGATTAGGTTCAGACACCTGGTAATGAGTTGTTACTGCCTGGTTTAAATCAGGGTTAGGGTCAGATGGTGTTGAGTCATTACTGCCTGGTTTAAATCAGGATTAGGTTCAGACACCTGGTAATGAGTTGTTACTGCCTGGTTTATATCAGGGTTAGGGTCAGATGGTGATGAGTTGTTACTGCCTGGTTTAAATCAGGATTAGGTTCAGACACCTGGTAATGAGTTGTTACTGCCTGGTTTAAATCAGGGTTAGGGTCAGATGGTGATGAGTTGTTACTGCCTGGTTTAAATCAGGGTTAGGGTCAGGTGGTGATGAGTTGTTACTGCCTGGTTTAAATCAGGGTTAGGGTCAGGTGGTGATGAGTTGTTACTGCCTGGTTTAAATCAGGGTTAGGGTCAGGTGGTGATGAGTTGTTACTGCCTGGTTTAAATCAGGGTTAGGGTCAGGTGGTGATGAGTTGTTACTGCCTGGTTTAAATCAGGGTTAGGGTCAGGTGGTGATGAGTTGTTACTGCCTGGTTTAAATCAGGGTTAGGGTCAGGTGGTGATGACTTGTTACTGCCTGGTTTAAATCAGGGTTAGGGTCAGACACCCGGTGTTGGGCGTCTCCACCCCATGGGTTAGGTCAGCGGTACGCGTCCGATACCTGGATTTGAAGGGGTTGGTGAACTGCACGTCGGCGCTGAAGGGGTTGGCCACGCGCAGGTCGCTGGTGCTGCCGGTGCGGGCGCCGTTGGCCGCCTTGCGCGCGTCCTTCTTGCCCGTCACTCGCTCCAGCAGGCTGACCTTCTCCTTCTTCTGCCGCTCGGCCCCCGGCTCCCAGGCCGCCGCGCCCCCACCCTGGAAGGGGTTGGGGTTGTGGTTGCGGGGCAGCGTGGCGTACTTCTGCGGCAGGCCGTCGCTGAGGTCCCCGAAGGGGTCGTCGCCGCCCTCCACGCCGGCGTAGTCGGGCACGTCGCTCTGGGAACGCCGGTGGGGCCCACCTGGGAACGCCAACAACGCAGGAATGTCGGTCAGAGCGGGGCCTTTGGATGCATTTAAGATATTTGTCCACGGTTTGTGCGTTTGCTTATGTTTGTGCGTTTGCTCAAATCTTATGATCAGTTTGATTCCCTCCATGCTCCTACTGCTCAACACGCATCGGCTGTGTCTCTCTATAACCGGCACTGTACAAGCATGACCCAATATTGGTTCATCAAAGTAAGACGACATTAAAGACACGGCTCTCGCTAAACACGCCGAGCATCGGGGCAGTAAGACGTCAGATCGTTCATATCCTCATCGCACTGTGAAATCATACCATGCAACAAACTAATTATTTTTACTAATTTGTGATGGTGCGTGTGTCACGGATAGGGATCGACCGATATATCGGCCGATATTTGCGTTTTTTACGTGTATCAGCATCGGCCGATTTTTGTTGCAGATTATTACTATATTACTATACTATATTTGTCTATGATGTTGATTGAGGGAGCAAAAGCAGTATCGGCTCCAAACATCGGCTCAGGAATATCTGTCTCGGCGTATCGGTCATGGCTGACGGAAAATAATCTGTCTCGGCGTATCGGTCATGGCTGACGGAAAATAATCTGTATCGGCGTATCGGTCATCGGTTAAGGCTGACGGAAAAGAATCTGTATCGGCCCTAAAGAATCCATACGGGTCGATCCCTAGTCACGGAATAGCGCATCAAAACGTTTGAGAACCGATCCACCGAGCGGCCCAGACGGGCTCCCGTCTTCCCTCTCCTCACCGCTCTCGTCGATGGAGTTCATGGAGTCCAGCTTGGGCCGGACGTGGCTCCCGATGAGGTCCGACATGGAGTGCGCGGCGGACAGCTTGTGGGAGCCGGCCAGCAGCTTCCTCTTGGCCTTGGTCTCGGGCGGCGGGGCCGGGGCCCCGGGGCCACGCGGGGGCCCCGGCGGCGGCGGCGGCTGCTCCGGGTCACACAGGGCGGAGCGCGGCAGCACGGCCGAGGACGTGTCCGAGGGGAGGTCGTGCTTGCGGCCCTTCATCTTGCCCTTGAGCTTGGAGAAGGGCGAGCGGGGCTTGTCCTTCATGGAGGACAGGTCGAACATGCTGGCTGTCATGTTGTTCCTCATGAACTGGATGCTGACCTGGACGCGCCCTCGCTCCTTCCTCTTCTTCCCCGGCTTGGACTCCAGGGCGTACCAGCTGGGGGGGGCAGAGACCGGTGTAGACCGGAACGTCAGAGACCGAGCGCTTGATATTTATAGAAAGGTGAAAGCAGTCGGGGCAAGCAAAGCAACAGTCAACACAGTATGAAGCCAAACAAACTTAAAATCACCACACACTGGTAGGCTGATTCATTGATGGAAACGACGCGTTTGGCTGTTGCTTCGTCGGGTTCACTCGTCAACAAACAAGCAATAGTCAACACAGTTCATCTTGCCAGCGTCTATAACTCAAATGATTCAGTCACTGAAGCAGGTATCTGAAACACTAGAGGAAGCCAAGTGGACGGACAGTCACTCAAATTCAAAGTCAAAGCACGTTCTGCCATTGAGATAAGATCGTACAGGCCTGATTCCATTCATTACAGAATCGGTAATTGACATTTGTTTATGTAAAAAAATATACACAGTATTTTGATCATTTGACCCACCCTAGCTAACAAAATGTATTTTTGTGTGTGTTTTATTATGCTCTTCAGCTCTTTGTGGATAACCAGTAAGCCTGTTTATTCTAACAGCTGTGATCTGAATGTCATTCAACAGTTACACAAATACTACAGCTTTATAGATTTCCTTTACTGGCTCGAATTTTATTTGAATTTCAGGAGGGAAACATTTATTATTCAAAGGATAAACATTATTTCCTGCAACCTAAATGTTAAGAAATAGCCTAGCATTGAATAATGATGGTGCGCCATTTCATGCTGCTTTTGGTATCTATTTGTTTAACCCTCTTTGCTTTCTCGACCAAAAGTAATGGGATTTATGACTTAACCATGACGGAAAAATTTGACATTTGCACAAATCTGGCCTTCAGTCAGTGCTGCGGCGAGCTGTGGCAACAACCCGTTGCAGGACGGCCCTGCAGTTCATACGGGCTAAAGAAAGCGTGAAGTTCCCGTGGACTATACACAAACCTGCCATGTCAGTTTTCATATTAACGCAACCATGAAAAAAAAAAACACAAAAGAAAAACACAAGACTACGTCAAGAAAGGGGTCCGCTTCGAGGGACTCAGCGAAGGGGCTCCCAGTAGCCCCCCGTTCCCAGTGGAGCGAGCCCAGTCTGCCAGCGCCGCTGGAGTGGTGCGCTGCGGGCCGGAGCGTCACGTGCGCGTCACGTGCGCGTCAAGGCCAGACGTAACCTCCCGCCCCCTCGGAACCGCCTCGCTCCCTCCCCAACCACAACGCTGGTGGGAACCGCCACACACACACACACACACACACACACACACACACACACACACACACACACACACACACACACACACACACACACACACACACACACACACACACACACACACACACACACACACACACACACACACACAGGTGCTCGATAATTAAGGGGGGGAGGCCTTCTCGGGTATCAGGACGGACGTTCCTCCTCGATACGGCGGTTCAAAACAACGCTGTGAACCACTGGCGAGGTGGCACACCGATATGGTACAGTATCTACAGTACGGCCCTGATAGTCGGGGAGCATTCGGGTCGGGACGAGGCCAAAGGGTTCACAACGGGGAAATATCCACGACAGCGTGCCTGATGCGACATCTTGTTTGGGCCTGCAGATGAACTCAACCTTTACAGTAACTATGCCGATAAGGAAACACTGTGATTCCCTGGAACTGATCGGGGAAGAGGAACCAGATTGGTATCTGTGTACCTGGTCAAACCTCTTCTTTGTCTTGATTCGGTTGTTCGGGGCCCATCGTAGGACAACAATTGCACATGGGTGTGCCGGGCTTAGTTGGCCAACACCCACATATTGTACTTAGCTGTGACACCACCCCATGACACATGGGAGCTTCTGGATTACCATTTACTACCTTTATGTTTTTCAACACATTGTGCCGAGCCTGAGCAGCACTACTAACAACTAATCAGACATGTTTGTCCAGCTCCACCACATTCAATTTAGCTGGCTGCTTCTCCCGAAATCAGGACGGAAAACACTGAAATCCACGTCCAGATAATCTCACAACTATGTGGGGTATTTAATGGCTAAGCTTCTTGTGTGTACAGTATTAAAGTCCCAACCGGAAGGAGCAAAGCTAGTGTTATTATTTTTTACATAGCAACAATGGATTCCCTAGGGAAGGATCCCAGGTGTATACTCTACCACAATGGGAGATCACTGCACAACTTAAACCTGCTCGATGCTTTTCCACCAGGACCATGAATTATATTCAAAATGTATTTAGTTGAAAGAGTTTCAGTCCAGCTAATCTATTAGTGAAAAAATGACTATTATCATGGTGTTAGTCCGACCTTTTATTTAGTCATCCTTCTGGATGTGGTGTAGTAGAAGCCCAACCTAAAAGGGTATATTAGTACTTAGTGTTGTATAGTTAGGCACCACAACTGCAATATATTAAGAGAGCTCTTTTGAAAAAATGTAATAGATTATTTCAGGGGTGGATAAAAAGAAAAAAACACAGACGTTAATTAGACACTTACTCTGTTTTCCGCCGTTGCTTGTTGTCAAAGATTTCATTGAGGTTGATGAACCTCTGGCCCAGGAACTTGTCCATGCCGACCAAGGAGCGGTGCATCACTATGAAGCAAAGCTCGTACACCTCCGGGTTCCCCTCCAACAGCAGCCCCGGCAGCTCAAAGGAGGCTTCTTCCCTCCAGATGGGCTCCAGTGTTTTCTCTGACACGGATGTGGAGTACTTTTCCTTTCCCAGCTGGATGATAGTGTAAGCATCATTGGTTCCATTCTTGCCTTTGGCTTGCAAACCGGTGGCTTGCAGAACAGTGGCTTGGACATGAGTTGGGAACCACTTCTGAGACTGCTCCAACAGTGACATGGTTAGCTCGTTTTTATTTGTAGTGGTGGTGGGGCATTAAATTGGTAAGTTACATTCAATTAATCATAAATTATTTTTTAGTTAGTGTTGTATGCATGAAGCATGATTTGTTATGGCTATGGGTTGGTTGACATGTTGCTGCATAGAATAGCGTTACTACGACTCGTCATCGAAAGGAAAAAAGCCAAAACAGGTCGTAAATCAGAGCCAGCCCCATTTTTACATTATGTCCAAGCCACTGACAGGTCACCTGCAAATACGAAGAAGAACGGGGAATATAAATCACGATCACGATTATGACGATGTGGATGAAGATTAGTTTTGGTGATTAACTGCAGTGACAGTCAGTGACAGGCTTTAACAGTTACAACTGCATATGCAATGAATCAGATATGTTCAATGAAACGTATTGTCATTACATCAAAGGTAAGAAACACGTTAGAAAGACAGATTCCTACTGGTCTGAGCATTAAAAGGAGAACGCCATTGGTATTGTACAGTGCTGTTGAGGGAAGCTATGTTGCTGTATTCATGGCTCTAAGTATTGTTAGCTGAATCCAGCTAGCAGCCAATAACTTACAATTCCTTTACAGACAGGCCACTGATTATATAGTTACGTACCTAAATGCCGTTTCCCACCGGTACAAGAAGCCGTTCATGCCTTCTGCATAAGATGGGCTGCCGTACACTAATATTTTATTACCCGATGTTTATTAGCCGAAAACAATCTTATAAATCTTACGGATTCTGGTCATAGGATCCACTCGGGCAGGGGCTAGCTTTACTTCCTGATGTGACGTCATTTCCTCTCGCAGCGTGGAATGTCTGTCAAACACACCCGCGAACAAAGCGACTGACAGAAAAAAAATATGACTAACAATAACCAACGATAGACAAAAGAAAATAGACATAAAACAAAAGTCTGTCAAAGGGAGCAATTTATATCTATCTAATTCAACACATATTCATATATCAATACAGTAATACAGAATCCATAAACCGCTTTAAATATAATTGTATCTGAAGCAGAACTACATACATGTATGATAGAATAAATCATACATGTATGTATTATTTCATATCTCTTTAAAATCTGTGCACTGTGTGTGTGTGTGTGTGTGTGTGTGTGTGTGTGTGTGTGTGTGTGTGCGTGCGTGTGTGTGTGTGTGTGTGTGTGTGTGTGTGTGTGTGTGTGTGTGTGTGTGTGTGTGTGTGTGTGTGTGTGTGTGTGTGTGTGTGTGTGTTTGTGTGTCTGTGTCTGTGTGTGTCTGTGTGTTTATATTTGTCCATGTGCGTGTCTGGGTCCGTGAGTGGTTATGTGCGTTTGTATGTGTGTGTGTGTGTGTGTGTGTGTGTGTGTGTGTGTGTGTGTGTGTGTGTGTGTGTGTGTGTGTGTGTGTGTGTGTGTGTGTGTGTGTGTGTGTGTGTGTGTATGCGTCCATGTGTGTGTGTGTGTGTGTGTGTGTGTGATCGCGAGGCTGCGTTTGAGGCAGGGTGTCTGAGAAGTGGGACGGAGGGGCACTTCACCTGAGAGGGGTTAATCATACAAACACCATGGCGCTGACATGGAGGTGCTGATAAAGAGCCCACTTCAGTGAATAGAGAACTGCACGTCACCCCACTTGACAAGTACATGGTAACCAAACACACCTGCCTCTGTTGGTTTTATCACAGTGCTACAAACACTGCAGTATGTACATACCACAAGCCTCAAGTTGATGGGAGGCCATCCATCAAAGGGAGATTACCCTTCTTATCCAGAGAACATCTCTAAATGAAATGCTAAGGCTTTGTAAAATATTGGGCTTTTAAAAAACAGGGTATCCACAAGGCGATCCAGATTTGGCACGTACCATTGTGAATCACATGTCGGTAATAAACACAGCCTCATGAGTGTGTTGTAAGGCACAGCACCTGGTAGAGCTACTCCCAGCACTGTGAGATTTATTTTTGCCCTATCAGTATTCACATTCCTTCTGCATAAAAATATTTGATTAGGCCTATCGCTTGTGGTTAGCAGTCATTACACAGATCTTTGTATTGGCAACGAGTCAAACATGTCCATACACTGTATCCAGCAAGCAGCGATGTATCTGGGAAATTAATGACTTCAATAAAAGGAGGAGATTTATTAATTTAACCCTAGCATTTCTTGTAAATAATAGTAGATATATGTATATTTAAGCACAAGCAAGCACACACAGATGTTCAGTTTGTATATTTATGTATACATATATATGGTCTTTATATTTTCCTCATAGCGTTGTTTGACATCACATGGTAGCCTGGGCCCCATGTTCAGCCAATAGGAAGCCTTTCCCTTTCATGGCCGCCGTGCCCTCCAATCTCTGGCCACGGTGAGTCAGATGGCTCTGGTTTGGGCCGCTCTCTCCAACACTATGCAGGTTGTATTACATTTATTAAACACTTTGGAAAAACCTCTGGCTGCAAGATTGTCCATCTGTCGGGGACAGCCTATAATATATGAAGAAAGCATTGAGCACGAGGGGGAGGGGGGGGGGGGGGGGGGGGATGGGTTGGGGTGTGGGGGGGGGGGGGGGGGGGGGGGGGGGAGATGGGTTGGGGTGTGTGGGGGGGGGAGAGACGGTTGTGACGTCACCGCTGCTCTTAATGCGGTGCAGGTCTCCGTTAGGGACGGATGACGGATTTAAAAGGCCTCGCTTTTAGCCCGAGCGAACATTTAGATCACAGATGAAATTTAATAAAAAAAGAAGGAGAGAGGCTCACAAATCACCCCTGCTTTACTCGCAGGAATGTTTTTTCTGCGCGCAAAGCTTTGATATATCGGTGCAGATGTGCGCCTGGGCGCATGATGAGCGAGGTAGAAAGAGAGGGCCACTAGGTCCGGCAAACTTGTCCGTCTCTGCGGCTCCTGGAAGGCAATACCTCAGCGATCTTAGCCAGAAATGCATGCATATAACTCAGAACCCAATGTAAAGATCACCATGTGTACAGGCAGCAGGATGTACAATACCTTGACCCGATTGTTGACTGGATTATTTTAAAACATTGTACCTCGAGAGCCGCGCCACTTTTGATCCTGTTTTTTTATGTGCTTGGCCCATGGACAGGAACATGTCACGAGTCCTGGTTTGCATGATGAATGATGATTTTTAACATTTTAGAATTTAATTATATGCCCTTTCAGAAACAGACATAAATATTAACGACTTAATGGTCTTCAAAATTACAATGGAGCATAATGATGCTCTCCTGGTTCCAGTGCTTGGCTCTTGGGTCCTTCTGGGTTGTGCTACAGGCCAGCTGCTTTTAAGCAAAGTAATGCTAATTGCATGCAAATAAACAACAGGTTGATGCCACTGGAATGCCGTTAAGATCCAGGTCCCCAAAAAGAAAAGAGACGAGATAAAAAAAAAAATTCTTCTGCATTTGGTTTGTGAGCAGAAGTTAACCTAAGAGACTCAGGGGTCATGCATGCAGGGGCCAGGGGTACAACAGGTGTGTGTCCCCCCCCCACCCCACACACACACACACAGATACCCCGGCCTGGAGGAAGCACCTACATGTGTGTGCCCTGTGGACGCCTTCAGCGCCATACAGGATGGAATAATTCATCAAGAGGGGATGTGATGTGGGCTTCACAGCCACACTAATGACAAGAGCATGTTGGGAGGAGGAAATGGTTCAACTAGTGACTGTTGGAAAAAAAAAAACATGTGGAAAATACCGAAGATTTGGGCAAATTACAGCTTTTCTAGTTCGCTTTTTGTGGCGATTGTAATGGCGATCCCCGTGTGATCACATATTTAGCATGCAGGCATTTGCATTATTGGCTGACTTAAGTTCGATACGTTTTTTTAGGTAATGTCATGCCATAATGCCAATTATTTAGCGTAGTACACTACTTAACGCATTCCACAAACATTTAGTTTTAAAATATTAAATAGTATGTGTACCGATTTGACAAATTCTTTACTGTAATGTCTATATTTAAATCTATAAAAAGGCACTTCTACACATGGCATTTTCCTGATTAACCTGCTGAAGAGATGCATAATGTGGGCTTACGTGTGAAGCATAGCTTTGTGATGGAAACAAACTCGTGATAAACCATACGGTAGGCGGTATCGTCATTCATCCGTCAGCATGGGCACAGACAGCTCGTCAACGGCCCCGACAGTGAACAGCCTCCCACACAAACCTCGGCTTATTTCCACAAGGCAGGATCCTCCGTCAGATTCATATGTAGTGTGGTCATGTGGTTTTTCAAAGTGAATACATTTGTGGCCTGAAAACAAAGCTGCAGCTGGACAGTACTGTGTTCATACCAAGTTGAGGCATGAAACAAACAGGTATCAAAAATGGGAGTCTTATGCAATGCCCACCAATAAAATGTCATAACAATAACCAACATGTTATGGCAGCTTCTGAGTCTACAAAAGAAGACGATAATTACACTGCTTGTTTTCTCCATTTTTATTCTTTAGAATAGTGTGTGTGTGTGTGTGTGTGTGTGTGTGTGTGTGTGTGTGTGTGTGTGTGTGTGTGTGTGTGTGTGTGTGTGTGTGTGTGTGTGTGTGTGTGTGTGTGTGTGTGTGTGTGTGTGGGTGTGTGCATGTGTGTGTGTATGTGGTGTGTGTCGGTGTCTTTGTTTTTTAACCATGTGGATGCATGTATGTGTATGTGCGCATGTTTGTGTTTGTATATGCACATGTGTGTATATGTGTGTGTTTGTTGTGGTGCGTGTGTGTGTGTGTGTGTGTGTGTGTGTGTGTGTGTGTGTGTGTGTGTGTGTGTGTGTGTGTGTGTGTGTGTGTGTGTGTGTGTGTGTGTGTGTGTGTGTGTGTGTGTGTGTGTGTGTGAGAGAAAGAGAGCGAGGGAGAGAGAGTGAATGCACATAGTTGTCACAGTGCAACAGCAACAGTGATAACACATAAAGGAAACATGGTCCTCAAAGGACGGTGTTGAGACATGGTGTCCACAAGGTCACGCACTTTAAGATAATACTCCTTCCTCCATGGGTAATGCAGGAGAGGGAGCCATGACCTTTTTAGGTGCAGTGCTAAAGGGCATGAAAATGTGCAAGTCTTCGCCCTGGAATGATATGTGTCACAGATAACACCATGCATGACACGATGGGCTGTCAGGACAGATAATAGACGCGGTTCTCAGTGTCAGTGCCCCCAGGGAATTAGGTTTTTTTTCTGGAGAAAACCTATGTTTTGTGGATTATAATAAAGTAAAATAGAACATAGCATAATCACCAAAACAAGCAGCTCACAATTCTAGCTAACAAAGGAAGTTCGCTCGCAACAATATAGAACTGGTAGTAAATGTTTTTCAAGCATTTTGTGCATTTTATTTCATATACTAACAGTAATACCAGTTTATCATTGTATTGTAATATCATATGAATTATTATTATTTGTATTATTATCATCCTAATTACTATTATTATTATTATTACAATTCTACATTTTATTATTTTTTTATCAGATTAATTATTTTATAAATTATTGCATACATTTTCATATTTATTAATATATGTCTTATTATTATTATTCTAATAATGATGATATCTATTATTAGTATACATATCATTTTTGTTGACAGAAACATAATACAGTCAGAACAAAGCTGAGCCTCTTGTTGTGGTTCCACCACCACACTAGTTCTCTGTCTCTGCACAAAGCCATTGGTCATCGCTCCCATGGGTGGTTCTCTGCACGGGTCACGGAACCTGCGTCCCACTTCTCTGTCATCATCACTCCCTCTCTCTCTCTCTGGGACACATCAATGTCCCTCGTCCTAATCTCCCCGGAGTATGTCTTTGCAAGGAGTGATGTGTCTTCCAGATGTTGTGATCATGTCAACGTTTAGCTTTTAATGCACTTCCCCTCAGACAGGGTCCTCCTCGCCCATCACCCGCCGCCGTTGGACCAGAACAAAACTTTATTTATGCTCCCAGGGATCATTTCAAGTGACTTCAGAGCCCGTAATTGTGGGTCACATTCGAAGCGATGACATATTGATATTTTTGGGGGAATCATATTCAATTTGTTGCCGTGGTGACAAAGGTCGAGGTCTATCAGGATTCACGCAATGATAGAGAATTGGTGTTTTGAGTTTTGGGCCAATTTTTGACTGACATTGAGCACAAAAGGTTGCTCAGATGACATTAAGCAAAGCTGACAACTCTGATTGGTAATAGAAGCTTATGACCTTTTGAGCGATCATTTTGCTACTATTCTCCCACTCCAACCTCTGCATGCATGCATAGAATAGTGCATGTGCATGTATGTGAGTGTGTGTGTGTGTGTGTGTGTGTGTGTGTGTGTGTGTGTGTGTGTGTGTGTGTGCGTGCGTGCGTGCGTGCGTGCGTGCGTGCGTGCGTGCGTGCGTGCGTGCGTGCGTGCGTGCGTGTGTGTGTGAGAGAGACCCAGTGACACCGAACACTTACATGTAGACACATCTCAGGTAAAGACTCAGCGCAGGTTGTAGACATTTTTGTTCTGATTGGATTAAATTAGTCTGGGCAGGCCAGTTGCCATAGAGACTGATTGAGTCAATAAAAAAAGAAAAAAAGGCAACATCTGTGTTTGGCCTCTGTAGTTAAGGTTTGTCAAACATTTATCGTTTTGTTTGTGCCATGTTTTATCGGAGTGTGATGTACAATTTAAAGCTACACTACTGAAGTGTAGCACCTTCACTCATCCAAACATACACACAATCATACATTCACAAGGGCAAAAATAAGTGTTGAGAAATGAACCAAACACAGCAATGGAAAAACTGGAAGTGGAAAACTGTTTCTTTACAGACAGCCATGTTCCAAACGAAAGTTAATCTTTTACGTGCTGGTTAGATTCTACTATGACTATTAATATGATTACAAAAATGCCACAATATATTCTAATGGCATACCTGACAAGTAATACTTTCAATTGAAATTCATTATTACTGCTACAGGAGTCATAGCTCTGCACGGTTTCCCATTTCCTTGTAAATAGTTCTCCATTTTCAATTACGGAGACGTTTTAATATTATTCTAATGCTTTCAGAATCTTGCATGAAAACATGGCCTTTGCCAGGAAATCGTCTATTTTCCTGCAGAAAGGCCAATTTGATGCTCATCGTGTGCCCTGGTGCACCTAAGAGCTGTTTAAGGAACATCAATGAGAAATGGGATTAAATATTCCTGTATTTTGCTAATCATTTATGAAATGCATAATTATATCTCCCGCTTGTAGAATGGATTATCACACTCCCTTCTGCTCCCTCTCCTCTCTCTCTCTCTCTCTCTCGCTCACTCTCCCTCTCAACCTCACCCCTCTCTTCTACTCTCTCGTTCTCCCCCCTCTCTCGTTCTCATTCACCCCTCCTTCACACCCATCTCTCTCTCTCTCTCTCTCTCTCTCTCTCTCTCTCTCTCTCTCTCTCTCTCTCTCTCTTTCACTCTCTCTCTCTTTTTCGTTATCTCTCTTATATATATAAATATATACGATAGGTCCCACCACCCTGTAGAAGTGATATTATACATATGTATTTTGGAGTATTATACGTGTGTGTGGAGTTAGCCCAGCTGCACTATGGCTCATATTTCACGGGCGCGTGAATGTCTAATCCATGAAATGCGTGGGTGGCATGATTAGCACTGAAACCACAGAAAATAGGTTGGCTTTGAAACTCTGAATGTGATTCGAAGACGAAACTATGAATAATTGACAGAGAAAGGGGGGCTTCGTACATTTAGAACTCTAAAACACTGTTTATGACTAATTTTGTTAAGTGAAAATAAACAAATTCAAATTTGTTTCTGGGATTATTCGTTTTAAATGTCGTTGAGGCTCTGCTGGGAGGGTCTCCTCCGGCTCTCAGTCGAGGTGGATGTGTTGATTAATTAGACTTCACCAACCACACTCAACACAGAGAAAACCTCTAAAAGACCTGTACATTGTTTCATTTCTGTATTAGAAAAAAGTAGTAGTCGTACAACATTTAGTTTCAGTTCAAACATTAAAGGTTGTGTATTCTGCATTCCATGTGTAGAGCTCGGTGAAAAGTAGCTCTCCTCTCACGTATCCAACCGCATCTTTGTACAGACTCACGCATTTCATGCATGACAATAATGTTATTTCTCAACATTGCAAAAGCTTGACTCAAACCATGAGATTCCTGTTTGGCAGAAGAGAAGGGGCTAATAAATAGGTTTGTATACACGGGGGGCCACAGGAAGGTTTCTCTTCAGAAAGAGAATGATCATTCACATGGTGGGGGGGGGGCACAGTCGTTTCATATAAAGGCCTTAAACAGCCTCCTTGCCATTAGTGAAAATTCTGATCTGTCAGCAAATAGACAGAGACGGCCTGAGCGGGTCTGGCGTCCGGACAATAGGTGTAGGAGAGGAGAGAGGCTGGGCAATTATTAGAACTGATTGAGTACCGTTATTTATCTAAACAGCAGGTTAGTTGGCCAATCTCTCCCTTTGTCACTCGCTGGACATGTGAAAGGGGCACCACTTGGCCCAAACAGTGTTTGGTTCGCCGCGAGTGAGGAGTATTATACACTGGGGTAAGAGCTGAAGTGGGGCAGCTTTTCAGCACAGGGGTCGAATAATCCCACAGTTTGATCTCATGCTCCGGCAATGCCTCCTCCTTCTGCGAG
>NC_082396.1:1331128-1399040 GCF_031168955.1 Gadus macrocephalus | reverse complement strand
GTAGCCGTCTGGGAGAGGGGGAGCACTGTTGACGTGGTGATGGCCGACCTTCTCGGTTGAAGTTCCTCGTGGGTTTTAATCGAATGACCACTGGAGTTTATTTATCGTCGCTGTGCGTTTGAATAGTAAAAGCTAATTGTTTTGATATTAGGCCCCATATCTCAAACACACACACACACACCTCAACAAATACAATAACTAGTTGGCTTGTTACATAAAATGCATTGTTTTTAATAAACCATATGAATCATTTTAAATCTATAATGTTTAAAAAAGAAAATCTTAATGCTGCACTGTTTCATTGGATGTGTAGGCTGCTGCTGATGTAGTGATGTGTGTGAGGATTTTCCGTTGTTTAACCCAAGCTCCAGAAGACCTGTTCCCTGCCCGGTCAACCTGGCTCAAGGTCATATACCTTAAGTACTACACCTCTATTTGACCTCTTCAATCCTCGAGGTCATCCAATAAAAATCCCCAAACCCATGCTAGGGTTAAGCTAACAGGAGTGCATGGTGTTGGCAGACGTTTTCCCAATAAACAATAGCCTCACCTTACCAATGCCGACCGGTTATGACTTGTACCGCATGAATGCTACTGCGTTCATTTGTGTTAACGGTCGGTCCTTGATAGACGTTGCTATCTTAATACCTCATGGGTTTTCGTGTTTTTGTCGCGCGCCTGCGCATGCTACCAGCAATAAGCGTGAGCCCAATTTGACCAATGGAATGAGGAGGGAGGGGGGTAGGGGGGGGACCCCAGCGAGGGCATTAGCAGGGTTGATGCCGTTTCAGGTCCAGAGCACAACACTAATGTCATCTTGGAAACGAAGTTGCTCCAACCGCGGCACCGCACTTCCCCTTCCCGCCCCAGATAAGAGCGCGACGCGTTAACCATCAAGGCAGAGGCTTGTCACAACACAAAGGCCGTCAGGACGCAGATAGAGCCCCGAAATAATTTAAGTAGTGTTAAGCGTTCCATTGTCATTCTAATGATAAATTACACTTGGCAGCGGTTTTTAGAGTGACTTTTAATTTTTTTCACAAAGCACGTCCATTGTTTGTGTCGAGACAAGGTTTGGAGAACTCAGAGTTTAGGGAATTACTTTGGAGAGTTCGGAGCTTCTTGGGGTTTGGAGACAAATTGGTTCCATTCTCATCAGGCCTGCCCTATTGCGCTGGGACGAGCCTCCAACATGACAAATTACCTCTTAGAACAACACAAGCCGGCCACAAGCCTACCGAGGAGAAAGTGCACACGATTGAAACATCTGAGTTACATTTTCACAACGCACATCGCTAGAGTTAGCTCTGTATTATTAAATAGTCGTATATTTCACACATCATCAGCGTGTGCATTCATACGATAACCTAAGCAGTATGATACATTTTCAAAGAGTCTTATATGCATAACTATGGTATTATTGTGGACTGGACCACATTAGGTCTGGTCAATAGCTTGGTTTAATTTCCTCTTTGGACCTGATTATTAGGTACAGCTTGTTTTAAAATAGGATATAAAATTCTTTAGAGCAGTTAGCCTTTGTTTAAGTAGGTCTTCATCCTGAATGTATGCACTATTAACTCAACCTCCTTATCATTCACCTCATACTTCCTACTGAAAAAAACATTTTTTTATGGGTCAGTCTTGGCAGCAAAACGTTTTTTTTGGTTTCAAACTGAATGTACTTATGGCGTGTCCATTCGAACACATTATATTGTTGTTCTTTTTTACCATGAAATAATAGGTGCAAGGGTTTATTCATTTTTCTCTACCTGTTTTCGTTTTTTTGATTCATCAGATAACCACTTTGAATACCTTCCCATATAACCCATAGATCTATATCTCCTTCACGTCAGTGCTTCAGCCTTCCATTTCCATTTCTTCTATTGCTTTCCAGGTAGAGCTCAGTACTGCTTAAGATGTCATTACCTCCGCCGGTATTGTTAAATAGTTCCATAAAGGAAAAATGAAATATTCATTACGTTGGTTAATATTTCATGCAGATAAAATGCAATATGCAGTTTGCACAGCGGAGACTTAGGCAGAGTGATTGCACCCTCAGCATATTTGTCCTTCAGAAGTGTTCCATTATCCTTGATGACAGCAAAAAATTAATTGAAAGTTAATTTTTCATATAAGTTATACTACATGATAAAGTTGATGCTTCCAAAGCACTTTTTTTTATTTAGTGGGCAATTTAGTTGGCATACAGTTAGTGCAACACAGAAGATTGTTTTTATATGAATGAGAAATTGCACTTAAACATCTTCCATCACATGAGTTATTGTAGTCTGAATGACCTCATTCTAATTTTGAACCAAGTTGACGTTGAAAGTGAGTTCATTACACTATATCCAGCTAGAACCGGCCTCAACTGGCCAGGGCATAGGAACTCAGTGCCACCGTTCCTTTTGTGGAGGACAATTTCACGACATCCGCGTTGACGTTTAAATCGTATACACAACAAAAGCTTCCGCGTAAGTCACGCTAAGTGGTGTGTGAACTTTTCAGAACAAAAATGCCGTCGCCGTACAAAAATATTGCCCACCACTCTAGCGTGGTGTAAACGGTGCTCGCCCAAGCACTGTCAAACTAATCCTCTCTGACCAGAGGTTAATTTGCCTTCAGATGAATCCATTTTGGTCCAATTATCAACGGTGACACCCGTAATCACTTAAAGACTGTCACGTGGAATAAACGCTACCGCGTCTTTTGTGTTATAACTCTGTGCATCTTGACTAACACGACCCAATAAACAACCCTGTGGCCTCTTCCAGTGGTGGTGATTACACTAATTAAAACTGCAAAACACCTGTGAGGGCCACTGACACATCAGAATTAAACAGGTCATTAAATCAGCAGAGAAAAATATGTCAACATCCACAGCGCGCCTCTCTCTTGTCTCTCGTCTCCCTCTCCCTCTCCCTCTCCCTCTCCCTCTCTCTCTCTCTCTCTCTCATCACATTAATAATGACAACAAATGCAGAACCGTATCCACATCTATGCATTATCTAACCAAGCCAGGTAGAACAAATGTTGTTCATTAAAAAAGGACAACCGACATGGAAACGACTCTCCTCGTGTACATTATGGGATACATTCTTGCATACTGTTATCCTTTAATCTTTACCCTCTTTGTTTAAGAAGGCGCACTGGCATTTGGTTTAATCCTGCTCAAGATGGCGATAACAGTAGGCGACACCAACAAGGATGTCTTGGCTACCAACAACATGTGTTCCTCTACATCCACACAGCGCGCCTTTCAACGAGCTAATAGGATTGTTGTTGTTATTCCCACTGCATGGAAAAGCACCCTCCTAGTTTTGGTCCTGAGGATGAATCAACATCTGCCCTATAGGAATCTCACTCCGTGCCTTTCAGAACAAACCCAGCCCCGGGGTCAGGAGGGTTAAGACTGGCCTGCAGTACGCAAGGCTTTCAACTGCAGCTCCTTCACACGAGCAGAAGAAAGTGAATTTTCCAGCTTAAAAACAGCCTCATCTCCGCTTAAGGCATTATCCTGTGTTCAAAGAGATTAATAAAGTGAGATGGTATTGATACCGCAACGCTCCTGGCTCGGCCGTGGTCATGTTCGATGTTTAACTTATGTTCCCGACGCCCGACGGCTTGTAAGTGTGGCATTTGTTGTGCACATATTTGTATGTGCTTATGGCGTTATGTGTTGTTGTAAGTCCTCAGATTCCACGACAGCACTCGGATTAGAGGTCAGATGTGTTACTCTATCGACAAGAGTTGACTTACTAAAAAGTATAAAGAAATCTCGTAGGATTTCTGTTTAGCTGGAATTGAGAAAGAGGCCTTCATGCTATAAATGGCACAGGCTTATTATTGAAAACATGCCATTGATGTTATGAGTTATCAAGAGAACAGCAAACAAACACACACGCTGCAAACCGGGTGAAAGCTACTTTTCTTTTGTTGTTTTAATGAAATATTTCAGCATCTACGATAGTTCCCAACTTCTGAAGCGAGGCATATTTTTCATTGCAGGCATCAAAGTGCAGAAATCCCATGTTGTACTTTGATGTGCTTAATACAGTTTTAACTCTCCTCTCATTACAGAAATAATTAATAGTTTAATTAGCACCAATTCTCGACAACTAACAGCTTCTCAGGCACAGGGTCCAGGGGAAGTGATTATCCAAAAGCTTTAATATTTTAGGCCAATGTGTAATAAAACTTTATACTGGTGGGCTGCCAACATTCATCTGAGGTGTTTGGCATTACAAATGTAACACTAGTATTTCTGCTGACCTAATGCAAAGATAATTGATAATACAGATTCAGCACACGCACGCACACGCGCACACACACACACACACACACGGCAACTAAGTGTCCAAATATGTGCAATGCAAACAACTTAGTTGGAATCATTTTAATTCTCATTACCTTGAAGCAAAGCAATCATTTTCCATGGCTGAGTGAAATTACGTTGCTTTGAATAAAAGTAATTATCATTCTTGCATTTTTGGCACTCCGTTTGCAATTATGTTAACATGTCCTGGAATCTGAATGAGAGGAAACACACACACACACACACACACACACACACACACACATTTCACAAGTATAGGGGGTTCGGGAGAGGCAAGTGTCTCGTACAAAAATAACAAATAATAAAAAAACCTGATCAAAGTGCATCACGGCACACCAACCTAGCGTCTACATGACGCGGGGACTGGTGGCATGCGTGGTGAGTGGCTTGCGTAGGCTCGGATAAACTCATGTTTGGACTAAGAAACAATGGCTTCCCTCGCAGCATGGGCGACGGCCAAAAGCAAAGCCTCTGATTCATGTCTCGTGTGTTTCCCCCCCTCCTCCACTATTCACTCAAGTTTCAGTTTACGACCGCTCACAACAGTTTAGAGCGGCCAAATTTCATTTTGTGCTCACAAATCCTCTCGCACATTATTCTGTACATTGCATTAGGGCCCTAATCTTGCCTTTCTCTTCCTCCGTATAAAGGAGGAGCGCCTTCATGATTAACCCACTTTACAGCAATAAATAAACGCATCATGCGGTAATGTACACCAGATTTAATTCAAGGCGGGAAAAAAGGGAAAAGCCGGAATACTTGAATCACGAGAAACCAAATGAAATAGAAATCGCGCGCGCGCACGCACGCACGCACACGCACACACACACACACACACGGCGCTGTCACCAAAGAGGGCCCCGAGGAGTTAATTTAAATGCTCAGTACATTTCTTTCCCCCAAAACGCTTTTGATGGACATTTTTGCCGCTAATCGGGCAACTTTCACCCCTTGACGGTTTGCCGGAGTCCATTGGCAAAATCCAAACCAGGGTGACAAAGACGCCTCATCTGCTAGCCATTATACCGACATGTAAAACATATTCTGGAGGCAGCGCCGTCTGGGGGTACCGTAGGGTCTGGGCTCCTGGTCAGCTCAGGGTGGGTTACATGTAACCCATGTTGCTCTTGGTTTCCCATCTCTTCTTGGCCTCGAACCTGAAAACACAAACAAACGGAGACAAAAGAGTACCGGCGTGAGAACGGCGTCGACGGCACTGAGACCCACGCCTTCAACGCGATAGCTCAGCGTGCTATTTTGACCCCTTCGAAACACGTGAGGGGTCAAGGTTCAAAGGGTGACGGTGTAAACGATATGACCATTGGTTGCCTACCAAAAGGAAATAAAATACACACACAAGCGTTCACGCGTCACCTGCTAAAATTCCCAATGCGCGACTGAGATAAAGGGAATAAAGGAACGAGGCAGCGAGACAGGAGACAAAAAGGCACGTCGTACCCCCAGGCGACCGCCTTCCGCTTCTGGGCCGCTCGCGAGGCCTCCTCCTCTTGCTTGTGTTGCACGTAGTCTCGACAATCGGCGGCTTGCGTGATTTTCACGGCCAACTGCGGGGAGAGGAGAGACGGGGGAGCGGGCCATTAGAGGATGTAAACGACGTGGTTTGTGATGATCGGCGCACCAAACCCCCAGGTCTACCTGGCATCGCCCACGCCGACTGCAACGGCTTTCAGAGAACAGCCGCGGTAGAGGCGGGCGGATTTGAGGTGGGAAAACACGCACGCAAGTCCAAGGAAAGTCCCCTTACACGGGATTATTGTGGAGTACAATATGTGTACCGTGTTATGGAAATAAACACTAATTTGTATAGGGGTAGTTACTCACGTCACCACTCACTGACCTATATACAACACTGGGGCGGTTTATCGAGCGCCAGTCATCCCACACTGAGCAAACACGTAAAACAATGATGTCACTTCCTGGAAGAAAAATCATTTGTTTCAATGTGTTATGTTTAAAGGGATATATCAAACTGTAGAAAATAAACAATTTGTAATAAACTGTGATTTCCTTGCAATACTTTCAATGCTCATCAAAAATCCATCTATCAAAGACAGGCCGCATAAATATTTTCCGAAAACGTTTGAATCAGAAAATTGTCCTGCAATAGGACAGCATTGTTGTGTCTATTGTTCCAAACCGATTTTTTTTCTATTTATTTTCATATGTTCCGTTTTTCCTGGCGTCCTTTCTTCGTTCTTCTTAATGTGTACATTAAACAAACACCAAAATAATGAACTGTTTAGCAATGGGTCTTGTCTCCTTAGAAACACTGCAATGAATGAAATGAAGTGTTCAAGAGAGGGGCTCCATTTGGGATAATGCAATGCCTCACATCCAAAGCAGAGAGAATGACCGTGACTGCAAAGAGGCAAACATTCAAATCCCAGAGAAGAGATGCGCGCGCGCGTGTGTGTGTGTGTGTGTGTGTGTGTGTGTGTGTGTGTGTGTGTGTGTGTGTGTGTGTGTGTGTGTGTGTGTGTGTGTGTGTGTGTGTGTGTGTGTGTGTGTGTGTGTGTGTGTGTGTGCATTGTGGAGCAGAATAATCCCAATAACCCCAGTCACACAGACGCACAGGAAACAAAGGGAAAAAGCCTGCCTCTTCTGCCACTCCTGAGATAGGTTTATAATTCAACCAAATGCACAGTTTGATAAACAACTTGGAAGCGTTTCACCAAACGGGCTGGTAATTCCTCCGTACAATCAGGGGAAAGGGAGGTCTTAAGGTAATGAAGAACTGGGCCACCATTGCAGCCCCTTGGAAGAAGATTTTTTTTAGACCTGCTAGGAAAAAAAAAATGTTTCAATTATAATTAAGTGGGATAAACTTTATTAGAAAGACTGAAACTAAAATATCTGCTAATGCATGCTGGGATTAAGCAGGTCAGAGCGAGCAGGCAGGAAAAATTAAACTCTAAAGGCTTTTTATCACTATATTTCAGGAACCAAGGGTGTAAAATGTTCTAATTTGGGATACATTAAAAGCCATAAAGGTCTTTCAAAAAGATTACTAGTACTTTGCTTGGATTTAAGATAAGGACCGGGCTAGCAGTGGCTGTGGGCGCCGGCGGGCCCCGAGCCATTCAGCTGTACGCTCACTTCCAAGATTGGTGAAAGCGTTTGCATAACCTGAATACTCAGACCGTTTTCTAATTCCTTACCGTTTTACAGGTTTTCACAGCCCATAAATCATGTTTTTCCAGTAAAACGCCGGAGAACCGGAAAGTTACAAATCCGGTAATTTGGTCGAGGCGGTAGATTTGTGAGGCGCGATAAACAACACGCACACGCACACGCACACGCACACACACACACACACACACACACACACACCGAGACCGGGGCCCTCTCTCTCTTGGGCGTTGAAGGTGCTCCGTCTACGCGGCTGTGAGGCAGGCTGGGATCACAGGGCTGAGCCCCGGTAAACGGTAGCAGGGCTCAGGGTGGCGTACTGCTGCCGTGTGTGAGAGGCGCACGAGAGCAGCAGGCAGTCTGCCGGTCGCAACGCCCAACTCTAGAAGTATTAAATTAATCAGGAGGGTCACTGCACGGGGCTAAATGGGCCGTTTATTTCAGATTTACAGGGAGCAGTTGTGTTGTTGTTTTTTCTATGCCAGGATTAGCCGGCTCTCTTGCCAGGGGAGCGTTTGAAATCCAAAAAGGTATTGAACACACACCTTCCCAAACATTCCAACATTTAAATTAAACCCCCCCCCCCCCCCCCCCCCCCACAAAAGAACGGTTCCCGTTTTAAAATTCAGCACAGTGCTGTTACTCTATTAAAGCAATAAAGCTCTTTGTTTTGTTTTTTACATTTATTATCAGTTAGCCTACAATCCCTGATTGTCTTTACGGTGGGGGGGCTCAACGTTAATGTCAACCAAGTTACCTAGGAGACGGGACAGATCAAAGAGACAAAAAGCCCTCAAATGTCTGATTAATCAAGCCTGCAAACAGCTTATTCCTTTTAGCCCGCATGCAAGTATGAAAATGAGATTCCGAGAGCAGTACATTGTGCAGATTTGTGCATTCTTATCTGAACAAAGCCAGCGGCGGCTTATTTCATGGATCACTGGCACTGTCATCCCGGGCGCGCCGAGCAGGTGACGCTCCCCTTTCTCTGGCGAGAGCAAAATTAGCAAAAAGTCGCCGCAAATTAGCCTCTCATATTTTCAGTAATATGACATTATTTTTCATTTACTTTTTTTGATCCACTTTTCAGGATTCAACCCCGCCGCCCTCCCCCTCGTCCCCCCTTTGAATGCATCTTAGTGCTAAATCCCTTCACGTCAGGACTCGGTGCAGAAGGAAGAAAAAAGGGAGAATGTACAGTGAAGAATAAAATGATAAAAGCCGTAGGGGAGTAACAGAAGCCATAAAGCCTCTGCACTCCTTGTTTATAGCACCCATAGAAGCACCTCCCTTCCATTTACTCTTATTCTTACGAAGCGGCCATCCCAGATTACTTTGTTTTTCGGTTTGCCGAGTCTAGACCCGTTGAACACAAGTTGTTGTGTTTTTATTTCCCTCCTGGGGGTAATACCGTGACCTTTGAGGGATTTGACCTTTTGAGGCAAAAACAAACGCCTGGTACACAAAGCTGGCACAGAGTCCGCTGCAGCGCTGGCTTAGAACCACTAGGAGAGTTAAGTCAACAGAACTGCTCAACTGTTGGCCCCAGGTTTACTTATTAAACACACTCGGGGCCCCCATCTTCACCCCACAGAACGGGACCTTGGTCCAGTGCAGAAATTGTGAGCAGCTCTACCGTGAAACAACCGAAAGCCGGAGTTAATCTCAGAAACAACAAACCTCCAGAATACTGCAGTAGAACGGACTCGTAAACAAGTCCGACGTCCCAAAAAATGCTGGGGTTAATACAGCCGCATCAATGTGAAAGGTTCTGAAACTCCCAGCAGAACAGAATTTTTCAACAGCGTCCAGAGTAAGACAATGTATTCCCACTACCACCATCCAACACAAGCACAACCTTTCTCGAAACACAAGGAAAATATGTTTCCACGAGGATATAGTGTTAAAAAGGCTTCCATTATCAATGTTAAATAAATGACGGCTTTAGAGGCAGAAATGGCCTTAAACCCATTCATAAATTTCCTATCCAGGGAAGCCTCTTCCAATTAAAATGTGTGAGAGGTGGATTAGCCGGCGCTATATAGCGCCGCCGTGCTAAACCACCTCCCCGAGCAGCTCCGCTGCATTTGACGTGTAAACGATTAATGACCAGCCTAATTCCCTTATCACGCGACCTTAATGCCTAAATAATGTGGCCTTAGTCAACTTTGGAAAGCAGGGCTGTATAACAATGGAATGAATATCAGATTAGGCAGCTCACATGCTATTTCAGGGACGACTTCTACGATTTGAGGTGTGGAGAAAGAAAAGAGGGGGGAAGGAAAGGCGCAGGAAGGGAAGTCTAACGACTTGAGCAAAAACAAATCATGATGACCTGGACACCATCTTTCACAGCAACAGAACGGATCGCAACACGCTAAGGGACGATGTGTCTAATCAATACCTTCGTGGAAACAATCCACCACGGTACAGCCACGTACATTCTCCCCTGGCCCCAAGAAAGGACACCCCACCTCCATTGTCATCGTTTACTAAAGGCATTGACTCAAGAGTGGCCACACTCGCCATCTCAATGACGCATCTCCCACCGCACGACGGGTTCAAGGCGGGAGTCTGAGACACCAGATTACCTCCTGATCCACGGTCCAAAGGTACACCCCGATAAAGTCACTCGCCGTCTCCCCGACAAGCGCAACAGTTCACAATGAGCCGGGCGTGCGGTACAGCCGTCGCAGTAGAACCCATACAGAGCGATCACCCTCTCTCAATAGATGATCAGTCTGCCATGGGGCCAGCCCGCGTAAGAGCTTTATGTAATCTCGGTACCACTTTGACAAACAGCATTACGTGGCATGCAAAAGAAAACAAAAAAGAACCACTCCAGGGATGGCACGGGAGGACAGCGTAATCTGATGCGAGATACGCGCCGCATGTCATCTTTAGGGACCGGGGAAGAAGAGGAGAAAGGGAAATGGGAAAGTTGACTGGGCGTTGTGCATATGCCATTATCTTGCCTCTTCTGAATTGGGTGGGCTTATTAGCAAGCTTTGAACTCACACTTACAATAATGTGTCATCAACAGTTTTATAAGCTAATTAGAAAAAAAACATTAATTAATGAGTGACTGGCAATAAAATGGCAATCATAAAAAAAAGGAAACCGAGGGTGCTAAGCTTCCACTACCACCAATTAAGGCTTAATTACAAACAAATTATATATGTGTTTTGCTGTGGGCCCTAATTTAAAAAAAATGGCTTTAATTAAAACAGAAAACATGCTAATTAATTAAACAGCACACAAATCTACACTGAAAAGTATGCTTTGTCTATCGAGTAATTAATGAAATACAATAAGCCAAATGAGATTCCCAGGCAATTGATAAAAGCTTAGTACCCATTTCAAAATTAATGGGTGAAATTTTTTAATGCGAGTCATCCAGAGATACAATAAAAAGTTCATTCGGGGAGATAAATTGCGTGCGACAAAAAAACGGAAAAAAAAAACCAAACAAAGGCCGAGAGTTTTCCCCTCAACTAGTCGGGGGTGCCCTGGGGTCTGGCGGGGGCGGGGGGGGGGGGGGGGGGGGGGGGGGGCAGCCTCCTACCGGGAGGTTTGGGCGGGGGAGAAGACAGATCTGATAAGATGTGTACTCCCAACACAAAAGCATTTGTTCCCTTCTCTCCGCGGCAAACACGGGGCACGACAGGGAAAAGGTGGCGAGAGCATAATGGGCAAGAGGAATAACACAAACAACATGAAACACTCTTGGTGTCGGCCTTTGTGGCGGCTAACCCGCCGTGTCTCCTCGCACAAAGGCACGCAGAGACACCTTTGTCTCAGCGTACTCCAGCAGGTTTCTCTAAAAAGGGGGGACGTATTCCAAGGAAAGCCGTGGCGGGCTTCCCAGCTGTGGCGGGCTGCGTCTGGCTGTGAGACACAACTTAATGAGGCCGAGGGGGGGGGAGGGAGGGGGGGGGGGAGGGAGGGGGGGGGGGGGGGAGGGAGGGGGGGGGGGAGGGAGGGGGGGGGGGGGACAATTATCCAGAACCACTGCAAGTAAGATGGTTCAGGTGTACAGGAAAGCGTACCACGACGTGAGGTGAAACGTGAGGCTACAGGTAACCGGGAGATGATACTCCGTGTTAATGTGGATTATGTAGCTGTTGAGAGGCCAAATACATGCAGTAACATTTAACTCAATTCGTACCAACATCAGCAAGAAATATAAAGATAGCAAAGAACCAGGTGCACCCTTCTTTTCTTTACTGCTGTCAATTGCTCTAATAAAGCGAAGGGCGTTCAAACACAAGCAATCGAGGTGACATCTGGGAGAAACCAAAGGAGAAGGTGAGCGGGGGTGCGGAGACATCATTAGCCCTGCTCGGTGCCTATAGGACAATGACGGACATCTGCTGTTGTACTTGAGGAGAGCATCTCGCTCTCGCTCTCCAGCATTAACTCATTATTTTCAATATCTGCAGTCACCATAAGAAACTGCAAACGTTGCAAAGTGATAAGAGGGGCGTTTGAACAGAAAGAGAAACGCTGGTCTTCGTTGGTTAACGAAGCTGTAACATGATATTTAGATATAACTGCCATCAGGCACATTGTTATATGGTGAGGGTCTTACCAAATCTGGGCAATATTTTCCTTGTTTTGTAATTCTGCAAACAACTGCGTTCATCATACTTCACAGCCAAATAATACGTTGACTCCATCACTCCTGCATAACTGCAGATCAGATTGTCCTTGCATTATGCGGCACTCAGAACAACTGAGACGTAGGTGCAACGTGGAGCGAAGGAGAGACAGTGTTGTGTACTTGATGACTTGACACTGCACTGGGTGGGCCTGCTTGTCACTCATCCTGCATTACTCCAAACCTATCTCGGAGCAACAGTCGTCTCCTGCATTTTCCAAGCCAATATGCCACAAATTAAGTTGGAAACAAAAGCCGTGGCTATTCTCCCGTAGCGTTATTTCTACTTCACAACCGGAGTCAGAGGACGGCTCGGAGCGGCACACACGTCGACTCGTACTTTCATATTCCTTTTGGCTCTAGGAGAAGTCATGAAATGAACACGACATACCCCCCATTGTGGCAGACTAAAGTGGTTCTGTTTTGAAGTGGTAATGCAGCTCTAATGGCGGTGACGCTGGCTAGGGGAAGACTGTAGGCGGTAACACGCTGTGACAGGCCTTTGTTTTGAATTACGCCGTCTTCAATTTTCACTTTGTGTACAGTCGGTTCAGCTCTTTGAATTTGGTGAAATTATTTGAGTTGCTCTATTTTATGAAGGAAAATTAAAAGACGGTGGGGGCATACTCAATTCCGGGGTAAAATTGAATATTTGGATACATGAAAGTAGGGCAGGTATTGTAGGTGTAACTCTATATGACATTGTGGTTATAGTTGAGTGGGCAACATTGTTTTAAAAGCTGTTTTCTAGTTAAATAAAATTTATAGTTTATGAATGTCTGATGTAATGTTATATTATTATAGAGTAGCAGGGATATGCATGATTAATCCTAAAATGTATTTCATGTTCGACCCACATTGACCATTTCTGTTGGAAAATATGAATCAATCGATTTGGACTTTTAGAATGTTTTCACTACAATCTCAACACGGGTTAAAAAAAACTCTCAATGTTCCTTCTAGCAACGTGATGGATTTGAGCTTGGAAGTATCAATGACTTCCTCTTTGTCTGCCTGATACAGAGCTTCCACCGAACTCTTCTCCAGCAACTGGAATTCCTCCTCTTCTTAGTGAGCTGCTGGGAGTGAGTGGATCCTGACGATGATGCAAAAGGAATCACACACAGCAGCCATTTCATGTTACACTAATTACAGAAATTAATTAGTCCAAGTGCAACTTAGAGAAGTGTCAAATATTGTGCAATTATCACAGGACGATGACCCATTGTCCCTCATAGCTGGACTTCCACACAATTAATTTACCGCAATTAATACCCATACCTGAGTGGTCGGGGCGCTACATGATTATTTTTGTTCATTGTATCTTTTCAGAACCGACAAAAACGACATTGCTGTCTGCGATCCAAAAGCCGGTGTTTCTCTCGGTGACGAACAGGACTGTGGGACTAAAAAAGGATTTCAGGAATAAATTAAGTAATCTGGGGCCTCTGAAATGGAAGGAACAAACAAAGGTAATGAACAGGATGCATTCGTGTATTGCCCAGATACCGCGAAAACACATGAAAGGGAAAATGGAACATGAATAAAACTGTTAAAAACAAAGACCTAACACCTAGAGAAATATTTCACTGTAATAAGCAGCAAATCTCAAAGGGACGAGCTGGATTCAGGCAGCGTGTATCATGACTTAAGATGGATGAAAAAACAACTACTGTATCACAAAATTCAAAACACGAGACTTCAAAAAAGCGTTTTATCGCAGTCTTTTAAGGTTTCGATTAAAAGAAGAAAGTAGAGAGTTTCAAGTAGAGCGGAAACGGGTACGAATCAACCTTAAAAACATATTATTTAACAAAGGCCTATTGTGGTTATTACCACAACAGCGAACAACAAGCTTATTTTAGTTTCCGTCAGTTCCTTTGAATCCGAGAGTTAAATATATTCGATTGAGATTCAACGCTAGTCACCCAACAGCTATCCAGCATCATGCACCATGGTCTCGTACCAAACAGCTATCCAGCATCATGCACCATGGTCTCGTACCAAACAATGACTAAAGTGACGCCCCGCCCACTTCTGGCCCCTCAAAGCTGTCCCTCTGCTTTCACTTGTTCTGCTCACAAACCCTGTGACTATTGTGCCTCCAAGAAATTAATAAATAAAACCCCAACCGCAATCACGTCTCAGTGTTACGACCGTAAACAAATTAAGCATTGAAGACGCCTTCCGCTGCAAATTACTCATTCAATTAGAACCTTGAAATTGATTCTGGCCACATTTGGGATTATTGATCCTCTAAACAGCTCTCTTCAATGCATTAAGAAGTCCGACGCGTTAACGGTGTAAACAAACCGCCTGGTTTCCCGCTAACTGGCTCAGTGCAAGTCTAATTCAAGATTAACTACAACACACAGCTGCATCTAATAATCCAATAGTGACTGCATCGAGACAACGCCTCCTACCCTGGTTGTCACAATACTATTTCAACGGTACACTCCACCATTGTAAACCCTCTATTCCTCTATTGAGTCCGTTTGTGATTCTCCTCCATGCATTCAAAGTTCACAAACCTTTCACAGACGTTCAAGCGGAACGTCTCCAGACCAACGCAGCGCTCTCGTGAAGTAAAGTTAGCGCATTGCCGCTAAACAATGAGCTGCGCGTGCCAGAGCGCTGTCACAACCGTCATGTTTTTGGCGGGAGGCAGCGCAGGTGACGGAGCGACAGACACAACCCTGGCTAAATCTACGTCAATCCACTGGCACCGGTAAGAGGCTTTCAGTAAACTCCAGGCGCAGGTGCCTTCATCCGCAGCCGCGCACACACAAGTTATTCCATTACTTTCTTTTAGGTTCCCAAATGGGGCCACTTTGTCGGCAGTGGGACCGGCGCTTTGGGTTGAGTTTGGGAGTGTGTCCACGCAGATCGCCGTGGCCTGTGTCACTCGGGGAATCTCACCGGCCAATTCTGGTGTATTTTTCGTTTTTTCCCTGTATCACGGATTCTTCTTTTATGTTATGTAAATCGGGACATTTGAGATACATGAGTGAGCAAACAACAAAGGGTTTGGAAACAGGACACTGACACTGCTTCATTCCTTGCTAATAATTCTAATATTGTTTCCTAGCGTCTCGCTATATTCTACAAAAAACAATCAGCATATGCCGAGGTACGGATAAATCTGCGTTATGAGAATGGAGAAGGGCACATTAAAACAAAGTTCTGACCGTCTTGTAGCATAATTGGTTGTTTGCTCAGACAATCGTTATCCTTGACAGCAGGTCAAATATGAACGTTGTACATCTGTGAGTTGCCAGCGTCTCAGTGTATGCGACATACTTATAATAAAACAAAGACGGCCAACTTTGAGACAGAGCGCACAGGGAGGCACCTTGAGCGGTACATGTACGAACAGTACACCTAGACGCTGTATGTCTTCTTAGCCACAATTATACGAGAGCGGGCTACATTTTATGCTAAATTAGTTTCAAACCACTTGATCCTTGATGCCTGCCAATGTGGTTAGTTACAAAACTTCAGGCAGTACATTTAGGGGCCATGTACACTTCAAAGGTACGAAGCTCCTACCTGGAGAACGATTTAACAGTTGGCTTGAAAGCAAGGCACCCTTCATTAAAAAGCAGAGCCCAGCGTCTTTCAGACACCCCTCGTACTTCAAAACTAAGAGGTGGGCTTTCCATTAATGCAATGGAAAAGAGCTGCAGGACAACACGCTGGTGTGCGTGTGTGTGTGTGTGTGTGCGTGCGTGTGTGTGTGTGTTTTGTTCCTCCGCGTGTTTGCTGGGAGAAAACGGCCACGGATCCATTAGCCCGATTTGTCACAGCAGGAGGGGGAGGAGGGGGGTCAGGGGGGGGGAGAACCCCCCTCGAAAGATCTCTTATCGGCCGAGGCGTACCTCTCGAGTGGCGAGGCTGTCGCTCATCTCCTCCGCACCCGCGAAGTCCCCTTCAGCGATGGCTAGCTCCATCCTCTTCTCTAGGCCGGACTGTGGAGAAGGGGAGAGAGAGGGAGGGAGAGGGCGAGAGGGAGGGAGGGAGAGGGAGAGGGGGTGGGTTTAATTTTTTTTTTTTTTTTTAATAGGGGTAGGAAGAAAAAAAAAATCAAAGAGTAACTTCAAAAGTCCCCAGGGGTCTTATTTTTTAATATGATTGCCATTATGACAAATATGTAGATTTTGCTTCACAAATGAAAACCTTTTTGATTGGATATTAGTGGCCAAATCTTAGAAAATGCTACAGGAGATTACCAAACATAAATGTGACGCTTTAATTACACATTTCCATTACTGGCCTCGACTGGGAGTAAGGGGAAGGGAAGGTGGTGTGTGTGTGTGTGTGGGGGGGGGGGGAGTGATGCCCCCTGGTTAGTGATGGCACAGAAGTTCTGCCACCATGAGACCATCTGAAGAAGAAGTAAAGTCCAAATGTCCTCAATTCCAAAATAGTATCATGGCCAAAAAAAATAAGCAGGATGCCGTTATTATTGCATTAATTCTCCTGCACTGTAATATGTCTTCTTCAATCACTACATTTTAGAAGTGGGATACTTAGCTGGCAGATATGTGCATTTTCCTTATGGGATTTTAATTTTATTTTATTTTTTTGTGTTTGCTGTGCTTTCCTTATAAACTAACAAAGTAACACGATTGAACTGTAGCAGAATGTACAATGCAATTCTTAAAATTATTAGTATGTTTTTTATATTTTGATATTAAGGGACACAGTAGCTCAGGAGAGCAGGCCATCTGAATACTGAAGATGGTTGCTGGTTCTGTCCTTGGTTTATTCTGGCTAAAGTGTCAAGCTGCTTTAGAGCAAGACATTTAAGAACTAACTGGTCCACACTAGTAAATTGTTCCCTTACGTGGTGTGTGTGTGTGTGTGTGTGTGTGTGTGTGTGTGTGTGTGTGTGTGTGTGTGTGTGTGTGTGTGTGTGTGTGTGTGTGTGTGTGTGTGTGTGTGTGTGTGTGTGTATTGGTCAATGAGAATGAGAGGCATAATACACATGTCAAGTATCTGAGGCGGATAGAAATGTATTCTGAATGCAGTCATTACAACCATTACATTGGGGGGGGGAAATATTGCGCTTCCCATTAAATGATGATGATGAGTCCTGTTTCATTTCCCTTTTTTCATTTATTTATCTTTTCAACTCTACTCAAATAAAGCCAAAGCTGCAGAAAAGGAGAAAGTATTAATTTAATGTTCCACACGGAGAAAACTGAGCTCAAAATAATACTTTGAATAACCATCAAAAGGATTGCCAATTAAATATTTCCCCTTCATTGGGTCAACTATATAGTTCATCAAATATGTTAATATTTGTGCTTCCTTGGCACTTTGTCTTCCTTTTCTTACAAATGTGCAATTATCTCATAAATTGCCATTTCTCAAGTTTTTCATTTTTTTCATTTTAAATGAATTAAATTAATCTATTGGTTGACTTTCCTTTGAACAGGATGGACCAGATTTAGATATAATAATAATAAGAAGAATAATAATAAATTGAAAGATGATATGTTTTTCTTTCAGTACTTGTCCGATGACCAACCTCCAGTTCTCATATCTTCTCATAGCTTATTATAGGGCTTGTAGTAGGGCTTGTTATAGGGCTTGTAGTAGGGCTTGTAGTAGGGCTTGTAGTAGGGCTTGTTGTAGGGCTTGTGATAGGGCTTGTTGAAGTCGTATAAGGATTGTTATAGGACTTGTTAAAGTCGTATAAGGATTGTTATAGGACTTGTTAAAGTCGTATAAGGATTGTTATAGGACTTGTTAAAGTCGTATAAGGATTGTTATAGGACTTGTTATTGAACCTGTTATAGGGATTAGGAAGTTAGCCAGTTAGTTATTGTGTACCTAATAAAAAAAATTGGTCATTGTTTAGTAATTAATCATTAGATAATTTGTCATTATGGGGGGAGGTTGTTGTGTTTGAAACTGCCAGAGCTCTTCTCATGCAAGACGTGGCAAAACAAAGTTTTATTTGGTGAATTTATGTTGATTCAGGATTCCTTATGCTTTCCAACAGTCTGGATGTCACATCAGAACAAAACATGAAGGGATATGTTGGCACGGTAACGCTAGAGATCGCTTAAAGAATAAAGGGCCACTTTAGAGATGGTGTTGAAACTCAGAGACAACAAATTACCTGAAGGTCAGCTGTGCTGGACGCAGGGGGCTGGAACCTATCATTTACACCAAAGTACTGCTGAAGCCCGTCCCACTGCTTCCCCAAGCCGCCTCCATGCTCCCTGAGAGAGGAGGGAGAGGGGACACGTCTAGTGTTAGCCTCATGGTTACTTACATTACATGTATGTTTAGGTTTGATCAGGTGTAGGGTAATGTTTCTTACATGACATCGACAATTAACAGCAAAACAAACAAAACAAACCTTCAGTTGCTAACTCTTCATTTTCTATTGTTGAGCAGATAAAGGTTATTTTATCACAAAGATGAAAATAAATGCTGGGTTGATAGTGGATGACCATTCAAGATGGTATGAGAAGTTACTTCTACTACTACTATTTGTTAATAGCATTATTGGCACTAGTTTCATTATTTAATTGATAATAACTATTAACATTTTTGTTACCCCTCTTTTGTTGTGACTTCATTGCTTGTTCCTGTTGAATAACACAATTACAATCATGTTAATGGTATTGTATTGAAAATGGGTGACAAAAACATTTGTTTAGCCAGAGTGTCCTCATTTTGAGGTATGGATGGATGTTTCAGTTTTCTCGTTTTTGTTTATCATATAGATGGAGTTAAGCATTAAGAAAGCATTAAGAAAGCATCTGTACAATGCAACACAGAGCCGCACACATCATAAGGGACCTTTTTTGTGTTTTCTTTTGCGTCTCCTTCTGGGCACCTTCTGACACGTTTGGAGTTCATCTTTCTTCTTCTGTAGCTCTTTGAATTTCTAATTATACAGATGCAGGCACAATATAAGTATTCTGGGCATAAACATTAACAACACACACTTGTAACTGGATATCAGTACAATGACCACTTATAATTGCTGCTGTTCAAATGTTAGTGTACAACGTAGGATTACGCAAACCCTTATTTCAACCCTACAACACACTCCTCGGGTGGCGTTTGTTGTTATTACAATATCCAACAACCCCTGAATACAGCAGCATGGCAGAATGTGCAACATCATGCTTTGCTAGTCCGAAGCAACGAGGGAATAGTTTATTACACTGCATGGCAAACAACATACTTGCCACATTTCCTGGGAAATCCCAGGTAGAATGTCTGTCGGGGGTTCTTTGTCCTGCTGTGGATCAGCAGGAGTTTGAGATGAGTCTACTTCAACCGCTGTCAGAGTACTCTGTCCTGCTATGCCCCTCACATTTTCAGTAGAACTATTCGATTTATTCCCTTGCTCCTCCTCACACTGTCCAACCTCCTCGGCATCTGAGCTGAGATCGGATTCAGTGAAACCTTTGGGCAGAAGTCCGCTATACATTCAGTCTATTTGTTATCAAAACATTGAAGAATGTCACTTAATGATTATATAAAAACTGCGCTACGAGAAAGCGAACGTATCAGGATCAGCACGATATCGTTATTTCCGGGTAAACAATATGACGCGTTACAATAAGACAGCCCATTGGCTGAGGACAGAACACGGAAGTACAATAGCCAATCATATATTTTTGCAATCAAATAGCAAATTCGACGCGTTTAATTGACCGTCCGACAATTATGGTTATAATATACGCAATTCTATATTTTTTGTATACTGTGTGGTCTGGTGGATGACACTGAAGTCTTTTGCAGAGAACCGCCGTCGAAAAGTTATTGCAGTAGGGTAAGGAGGTTTAGAGCCTTTTTCGGTGTTAATTATAGACCTCTAAAGACTAGACTACTGACAGGTCCAGGAATTCCAAATGTTAACATTTGTGCCATGTTCTTGGGAAGATAAGCGTTATTTTATAACCAATGGTTCACAATTTATTCAAAATGCTTTGGGCGTTATATTATTATTAGAATGATTAGCATGCAAATCTTGTATAGCCTGAAGGGTTAGACAAGGGATATCTAGCCTTAAATTGCTCTTTCACACGTGCACACATATTAGCCTTTCTTTAGGTTGCATCTTATTGCAAGGCCAACAATCTGCATAAATTGAAACCTTTATTTTGTGCCCTGAGTGTTCGGCTAACAAATGGTCAAATGGACGCTATATGTCCATGATGAATGTACAGACCAGTATTGCTTTGATTAGTTTAAGTAGACAACTAGACATGTTAATGAATCTATAAAACATAATCAAATAAGGAACTTCCTTCATTATTTCAGCTAAACCAATACAAATTGTAGCCTACTTCACAAGTTTAAAACAAGTATACCATGAGAGACCATGAATTCACTTTAACCTACATAAGGACTTTTACTATTTTTCCACTTTGCAGATTTAATGCATATTAAACGTCCAATAAGGCTTACGCTATATTGAATGTCATCTGCGACATGTAATATCTCTATCGTATCCTCTAAAATATGCAGCCTTTAAAGGATATCACTCCGTCAGCATTATCACAACTTTAATTACATGTGTGACAAGTTGATGAGCTTGGAAGTGGCTGAAGGTAAATGAGACTGACAGCGACAGGCCGCTGGTAATACCGCACGATCTGACATTACAGGTCTGCAGCGTTCCCCCATTGATTACTGTACCTTGTGTTCTATTTCACACTTGACTTAATGTCTCTTGGCCTCTAACTCCTCCCTTTGTCTCCTGCTCTCTTTCCCCTCCCTCCATCTCTGTCTCTCATACCGCTCTCTGTCTCTCTCGGTCTCTCTCTCACTTCTCTCTCTCTCTCTCTCTCTCTCTCTCTCTCTCTCTCTCTCTCTCTCTCTCTCTCTCTCTCTCTCTCTCTCTCTCTCTCTCTCTCTCTCTCTCTCTCTCTCTCTCTCTCTCTCTCTCTCTCTCTCTCTCTCTCTCTCTCCCTCTGTCTCTCACACTTTTAATTCTTGTCACTCTCTGGCTCAGGCTCTCTGTTGCTCTATCCCTTTTTTCATTTTTTTCTCTATATATATACTCACACACATTCTCTCTCTCTCTCTCTCTCTCTCTCTCTCTCTCTCTCTCTCTCTCTCTCTCTCTCTCTCTCTCTCTCTCTCTCTCTCTCTCTTTCCCTCTCTCTCTCTTTGGCATGTGCTCCAGTTCATTATTTCCATCATTTCTTGGTAATTTATAGTTGGCTGTTTAAAACTTAGAGCCTCTTATTAAGTTTTGGCCATGGCGGATAAGAGGGAAGGCTGGAAGAGCACAGCGATAAACTAATCATCCTAAAACCCTAATTATTAGTATCTTACTGTGGCAGACTGTTTTTGAGAGCCAGGCAAATTGAGCCTCAAATGAGGAAAGGCATATCTGTGGAAGTGGTAATAATTTTCAAGTCATCTCGATCTGGCTTGGTATGGCAGAATTCATTAGCGCAGATTAGCAGTATGTGTACAAAGTAAATGAGATATCTAATAGCAAACGTGGAGGTCCAGAGACTGTTAATTTCCTCCACCCCATGTGAAGGATGGTGTTAAGAGGTGATTCTATATATATTTATATATTCTGACATTCTCTCTTAAGTATAGATTTGACTCGGCGCTTCACGAGCACTCAGCCAGACTGAACTGATCCACGCCTGCCCCAGCCCTGTGACAGATGCTATTTTAAACTGCAGGAAGGTGATGAAGACGAACTTAAAACATCAGATTTTGTTGTGCTACACTGATGCAGAGGAACGCTGTTGTTTTGCCAAAGCACAAAGAAAGCTAATTATGTGTGTAAGTAGAAGGTTGTGGGGGGTAAAAAAAAAAAGAAGATTACCAGGAATAATTTGCTGATATAATTACACCAAAATTGGGTACACACAATCGTGAAATACATGTATTGCTTGACCTGGGTTAGCCAGTGAAATAAATCCTCCTTCTATAGCCTTTGTTAATTTGTTTTTATCATCTCCAAGTGGTGTTTGTGCAGGCAGTTCAATTTGCATGTGTAATTCCACTGTGCAAATTGACAACAAGTTGATAATTCCAGGGAATGGGCTTCTGTGGGCCCTGCTATCTTCCCGAGCCGATTCATTTTGAGGAACCGCTGAGGCGTGAAACTCATACATCAACTATTTCCTGACAACGCTGAGGCTTATTGTCCCCTAAAATGTCATTACAGCCATTATTTATGAAGCTAATTCATTTATTAAACCATATTTACTCTGACAAAATGTGTCACATTCTATCCGTATCCCCCTGCCTGGCTCTGAACAATGCCTTTCAATGAGTCGCGTTTGGAGGGAACAATACAAGCCACCAAGCTTTAGATGTTTGCTTTAACCATACAGTGGTACGGACAGGTAGACAATATTGTATAGAGGTACGCCATTGACTGGTGCCTCTATCATATTTACTAAGAGAAGGGGAAGGGTACAAAGTAAAGAGGACAAACTCCATGTTAACCATGTTGTATAACATGCTTTCAATGCAACCCCTTTAAACTCCAAATAAAAACCGAACTCCTCAGCCAACATGACCCTACTTTGGAAACCACACTGTCAAAGTACGATTGAGGAAGTTACTTTTAAACCGCGTCGCCGGTGAGCTATCAGATGCTAAACGGTTGTGCAGCCCTCTGGCCGGCTGCAGCGGCCTCGTGGATCTACCAGCGTGTCCCAGTACACTTCCTGACGGCCGGATCATTCCCCATTGTGGGACATGCAGTAACACATCACGCATGTTAATGTTACACCCGCTCCCTGGGTTATTCCTCCGCGTCCTTCATATTGAACTCTATTTCTCTACTCCTTCCAAACTCACCCGTCACACACAGAAAAATCACTGGCCACAGCAGACTTAATGACGAGCTTTGTTTGAACTTGTTAACAATATTCATTTGGAGGCTGTGACGTTTTAATTAATTTGAGGTGTTACCTGCCACGAGGGCAAGCGGTTTGCATGTGAGATGGGCGAGCAGGGATGGGGCGCGGTAGAGATAAGAAAGAAGCACTTAGGCCCCCTGTGAAAAGCCTGTAAAACGGGAGGGATCAATGGCTAGGAGGGGGCCAATAGTCACCATGGGTTGGATTTCTGGCTGCCAACAACACTAATATATGTCTTCAGTATTTCTGTCAAGATCTCTTCTTCGCCAAAGTATTTAAATCATTGATACACCGCGTGCCTTTCGCTGAATATGTGCATTTTATTGGAAAGCGGCAGGATGCTGAGAGGGAGAATTTGAAAGGCTGCACATTGCAGGGGAACCGGCGCACGGGAGGGGTCGAGCTGGGAGGGAGGGCTTGTGGTTGGAATTAGGTAACTTTGAAGCAGTCCATTGAACAGCAATAAGCTTTAAAGGCTTAGCGAGCATAAACACATTAAACTGATGAGATTCATCAGCACTCTTGTGTCAAATCCGTTGTGCCTACAGGCTGGGGCGAACAATGGTACGTTTCAGACTGACGTTTCACTCCAGCACTGAGACAAACCTGCGCTCTGTTTTGCGGGGCTGATACAAAGATACCCAAAGTTCCACCTCTACCCAGCTCTGCTAACCAAGCTGGTTCAGCAGCCGCCACACAGAGTACACCTATCTGATCTGTCTACAGAGAGTTGCATTTTCACAACCATTTCGCAGCACTTGGAATTGGAAACCCCTGTACGGTAGAAAGAGTGTTTCACGAACACATGCGTTCAGTTTATCACGAGTTAAAACAGAGCCCTGCCTTGATTTCCGTCCCCCCCCCCATCACTGTCTGTGTCCCGTCACTGGGAGTGTCATTGAAGGAAGAACTGGGCTAAACACTCGGAACAGCAGACGTTTTCGAGTAAGTTCACCCTATTTGATGTTTAATTGGGCTAATCTCTGAGCTGCACAGCTGGTGCTCTATGACCTGATAAAAATAATAATACATTTAGATGGAAATATTTCTTCTGTGGAGGAGGGGTGTTATGGGGGTGGGGGGGGGGGGGGCTGGGGGAGAGGGACTTTAAACTTTATTTCACCATTTATCTGTTGTCTCATTCCTTTCTAAATCAGCCACAGTGGCCTCTTTCCCTTTTGGCTAGCATAACTGCAGGCCACCAGATTGGCATGAAATGAGCTCTATTTGAATCTTTACATGCTCCAATCAGATGAGCTGAGATTTAATCATGGCCAGCCTGCTCTAGTGGAGTCAGGGCCCTCAGATGAAGCCGACTACATATTCATAGGTTGGCTTGCACGGTTGATTACCACAGCATAGATGGAAGGTACGTCCCTTCCACTCTTTATTCTTATTTCAATTTTAACTGTGTGGAAATCGAGTTTGAATAGTTCATATGAATCCCCCCACTTACCCACTGTGTTGGGAAATAAGGTATATATATATATGTATAGCTGCAGGTGTTCAGGAAGTATAGGTTCATATTTTGATGCTCTATGTTCATTTGAATAGTTTCTGATGCGGCCATGTATTAAATTGCACAATGTGTTATTTTCCGGCTGGGTAGTGTATCATTAACACCGTACACAATGCTAAATGTTGCAGATAATTTTTGTGCATGGCCTTGCAGTCATTCATTAATGTCCCTGACATAGAACAATTCCTTCGGAAATAAAGGAGAATATTGCCTGATGAATTAATTTGGCTGATAACATCTTGCATATGAAGCTTAAATGCCATTTCAAATTACATGCATGCACTGAGGAACTTTCAACTTCAATTTGCATAAGGGGAGCACAAAAAATCATCTGTATCTTAATTTGCAGAGTCTTCCTCATCTGATGCAACATACATTTTATAAGAAATCCCACATCACATGGTAGTTAAATGCATACACCTTAACCACCAGTCAATTCTACATTTACCAGAGTTATTTGAATTGTGAAAAGCAGGAACCATTTTACTTAGTTTATTCAGTCTTTTGCAGAGAGTGAGCTGAACAGATGATGTGTTTGAAATATAAGTGCACCCCTCTGATCTAAATGATAATGCAATCTCACTTTTAATACTCTGCTGACGAATACAGCTCGTACATTACACTAAATATGAATCGACAATGTATATGAACCTAAGAGGAAGCGTTTCCTCTATGATGGCTAGGCTCCACTGTTTTTAACACAATACGCGGTTATAGGAAGGGCACATTATAAGGCTCCTATATTTAATGTCCTCGCACTGAAGACTCATTGCTTGTTGACGAGGTGTTTCTTTGTTTGTCTGTGAGAGAGTCTGTGGATGATATACCTGTTTCCCTCCTTTCTTCATCCCTCTCTGAATAGATCACCTTGCTAATTTGAATCATCCGCAACCCCTGGGTTCACGGCTGAGCTCTGCATCACAACATCACGCGGCGCCACATAGGATGAGAGACTCCTGATTGTGGAAATCTCTTCCCCTGCTCCCCTCTTCTTCTTCGGAGAGAAAGAAGAAGAGGAGGTGGGCTGTGTGTGTGTGTGTGTGTGTGTGAGGGATAGGAAGGAATGCATAGCCTTCCTCATTACACTGCTGTCATTTACTCTTCATACCCGTACTCTTTAGTGGCATTAAGACGGGATGTAAATTTGACAGTTAACGCTGTTAGAAAATGGCTAGTTCAAGAAGGCCAGGAATTAGAGATGGGCATTAGGCGCTGATAAGCCCCTCGCCTCTGCCGCCGCGGCTGCTTAACATTCATGGGAAAGCCATCATCAAACACCGTTATCACAGCTCTGTTGACGGCTGAGGAACATCATCACTATGATAATTTCTTCTTCTTTTTTTTCATAGCTGTGAGCCAAAAAAAGCACCCCTTTTATTTCAGCGGGTTTGTTAATGAGATAGGAGGCTTGTTGGTATGGGCAAATGCAAACTTGCCACCTCTCCAGAGTTTGTTTGAGCCCCCCCCCCCCCCCCCCCCACACACACACACCACTACCACTACCACTAGTACTACTACTGCCATTACCAGTACCTCGCTGTCCGCCTTCGTCCCAAGACACTCCACAACGTCTCACCCCCCCCACCACCGCCAGCTCGGCTCACACACCGCCGCCGTCCGCTCTGTGTACTGTTGTGATGGCGGCGGCTGATGACGGGGGTGGGGGTGATAAGGGGGGAGGGTGGTGGTGGGCGGGGCTGACGGGACGTTTTTATGTACTCCTTTCAAAGTGCTCTGTGTGCATTGCTGAAGGAGAGCCTTAACGTGTACCTTTGCAGATCGCTCACTCAAAGGCAGGGGAAAACATGGCTCTTTCCACACGCGCCCTCTCTCGCCCTGCCTCGTGGCTGGCAGCTGTCAGTCAGCGGCGATGGGTTTGCTGATCTGAGGGGGGGGGGGGGGGGGGCGGGGCCGTATTGATGGCACTTCAGCAGAGCAAATGCTCCCGTTCAGCATCCGGCGCCTGGTTCATTACGAGGGAGGAAAGGTTCATTTGAACAGTCAGCCCTTTGGATCTCTGCGACGTCAGTGCTCTTACACATTTTAAATAAGTGGATGTGTGGTTAGTTTACCAGTCTAAATGGGCATTGATTGTCCAGGTATGTATAACTGCCAAGAACAAGCTACACTTCCTTCTGATTCATCACTGTGTCACACTGTGTCTGACAATGTGTATTATCATTCTCATTCTTATTTTATTAGTAGTAGTATTAAAACTATAGGAACATATAGGGTTATAGGCTACTATCCTATGCAAACATAGCATGACAAAACCCTCAAGGTGAACTAATGGCGATGCGTATATGCTTTGCGCAAAGATAGTCTGTTACCACTAGAATGATAAAAGGCCATAACAGTCATACCATACATAGAAGGTCTATCAACAACTCTACCCTATCCTTCCCTCCAAAAAAATTAAAAACCAAGGATGAATTATTATTTGCATGATTTTCCGTAATATATATTCATTCGGTTTGTTTTTTACTGTTTTTCTTACCTTCTTAAAACAAGCCTATGTGTGGTGATAAAGCTCTGTCTCCCGTCTGTCAACCTTTCTTTCTTTCTATCTATCTTTCTTTCTTTTTTTTTATTAATTTCTTACTTTCTTTCTTTCTCTCCTTCTTTAAACAACCAAGAAGATGGCTTGAAGCTCTGGTACCCGGAAACGCTATTCCCATACAAATGCACAATTATAGACACATATTAGACAAAAGTACATACTTATTGTGTTTGCTTCAAAGAACATTTGCTTAGCAGCTATAATATGTCAAGAGGAAACTAAAATTATGACAATATCAATTACTGGTATATTGTTTTTTTCTTTAGTTGTGTGGTTTATTATTTAATTACATTGAGGTGCCCTGAGAAATTCAGCCTAATTATTGGATATGAAGCTTTAAAACGGCATTGGATGAATACCCTATTTGGTACTGTCAAAGTTTGTTAGCTGTAGCAAGGCTATTGACGCATAATTTATGGATTTCTAATTAGAAGGTTTAATTAAACCAATAGGGTTTTTTTAAGTTTTCTTTTTAGGTGTACAGTTTCAGCAGAACCAAATCACTCATTCATTATAATAACTGACACCACATGAAAGAAATGAAGTCGGAGAAAACAAAGAGCATTGAAGCTAACGAAGTGCATTACACACTTATTAAATCCATTCCCACTTCCCCTCATGGACCTGTCCGAAAAACACATTTAAATTGTCATTGTACTCCAAGGTAGAATATGTGGACTCTTTTTCTCGTGTTAACTTTGAAGTTAGCTGGGGAGAAAACGTATAGGTAGAGTGGGAGGCATCAAATAATCAGTAACTTCAAAACGCATGCTAACCACTTAGCACTCCCAGAGCTAATGTCCTGGAGACATTCAGGATGGAAATTATTCAAACTCATTTAGAGGCGGCAAATTGGTCTAAGTTCAATCAGAAAACAGGCTGACACCGAACAAGAAGTGCAGCCTAATTATACTTGTTTGTCAAATGAAAATTTCATTTGGGCCGAAATGAAACCTCCGAGCAACTTCTTTTAAGGTGAGCTCCTAGTTGTATTATCAGCTAAATGCAGTAAAATCCATAATCATGTGATGATAATGAAAATGGAGCCAATGTTAACATTCAGGCTTCCATTGCCCCGGGCTACTGGTGATAAAAATTAAGTACCATAGTCCTCTGCCAGCCATTCTGACACCCGGGCTGGTCTTTAGCCTCTTAGATGCGTTTTTGCATTTTAAAAACTTTATCAAAGCACTGTTGCAATGTGGAAAATGTCAACGTGAAATGCACTGAAGGCAAATTGGAATTTCATTAATAGTGAAATTATTGCTTTTGACTGATGTATTACTATGCTTGTTAAGAGCCGGGGAGTGGAACGCTGCCTGTCTGGTCCGGCTGTTTGCTGAAAGTTACCAATCGGCTCACTGCAAGGAAGTGGAATTCATAAGTAAGTGGGGAATATCTGTTTATAAACAGTTATAGATTCTGCACGGGCACTATCTTTCTCATTTGAAATCAAAGCAATAGAGGATATATACGTCCTTGTAGTATGAAAGATGTACATAAAAGCTATTTTTTGTGTATTATTAGTCTATAAAACATTATAAGCACCTGAGTGTTATATCGTCCCTTGATTAAATGAGAGGCTACTTTTCATCTGAATAGCAGTTTTTTAAATATCAAGAATTTATATTGATTATAATTTTAGCTAATGGGAACTAGTTAACAAAACCTGCTAACAAAAACCACAACAACTACAACAAGAGCAGCAATCAGGCTTTAGACACAGGACTTCAGACCTACGGATATCAATAAGGTATCAGTTTATTTGAACCTGCGCTCATTCATGAGCCTAGTAGTTTATTGATTCACCATGTAAGAGTCAGTGCTGTAACCGATTCAGTTGAGAATTGTTGTGACACCAGGAGATTTCGGAGGGCTATTCCTGTGGGGGCGTGGGGTAATTCACTGACTGCAAGTACACGAAAATGGTTAATTCAATTACGTTTTCTTGCAGTATATAGTATAAGTTAATGTTGAACATTACCTGTACCGGCCTACTGGTTCACAGCAAAACAATCATATTTTTCTAAAGCTTTAAATATAATTGTTTATCAGTCAAATGTGTGTCGAAGGGCTTTAATTTGCAGATGTATAAGGACTTTTATCTTAATCGTTAAGAATTTGGATACCATGAGCCTAGGTGGTCTCTTGCTTTTGTAGTCTTTTTTGGAGCATAATTTCAACGTGTATAGTTATAAAATATATTCAAATGTCTGAGATACAACATGCAGTAGATAAGTAGGTCTTCGTTGGATGGGAATTACTGTGTTTTAATTGGATTTAAGAATGGTAGTGAGTTTGTTGAAGTGATATTTTGCAGCGCAATTACAGAATGTTGTAAATAATTATTCACCAGAGTTTAATAATTATTCACCGAATGGAGAACACCCAGGTTCGGCCACAAGTAAAAGCCCTCTTCCTTATTGTGACTGAACCATTTAGATTGTCCAATTAGGACCCAAAGAGCTGCGCATGGGTAGAATGAGCTAGCAAGAAAACCACAGGACCAGGTTTTATTGTCTGGACTTCCACTAATGGTGTGAGTGTATTCAACAACATGTAGGTGTTTGCCTTGTCCGGCAAGTTGCAAGAAAGAAAAGAAAATAAAATCCAATTATAGTCCCCTTAATGTGTAAAGGTCAATCCCCATCCGTCAAAAGCACCTCTAACTATTACCTTTCTTGAGATTTGTAGTTTCAAACCAACGTGTATGCAACCGTACACATTTAATTGCACATTAAGTCCCTCACTTCCTATTGGGTATTATTTTCTGCCAGTGTACTACCCATGGATGTATAAGTACTACATGAATGCATAATAAGTACTACTTCCTACTGTCTAGTACAAGAAGGCTAACAACTCATTGGTCTTCCAATCTTATTTTATTTTGATGGTTTCATTTGCGTTCTGAGAAACCAATTACCAAAATGAAACGCTATTAACAGTCAATATTTTACCACGTAAAGTCCTCATCACAAGCAGCTTTATTCTTTTAGTGACACTTTAAATCCTAATGAGCTCACATTTTTTTTAAGCAGTCTCTTTGTTAAACGTAGAGTAGAAAAGTCTGCCTTATTTTGGGAAGAAAGAAATCCTAGTTAATTATTAAGATCATCAGAGTTTTGACTTCACATTTTTGGGTCGTTTTCCTTGGTTATATTAAAGCAGTAAGGCACTAAAGGAAACACTTCATGAGGATTTTAAAACTGTTAAGAGCCTCTTAAACTAAATGTGAGCGTGTCCTAGGATTTTAATGAAAATGAATGGAACAGAAAGAATGATTGCGAGCTTTTGCTTCATTTTGTAATAGGATTGCATTTGAGCTGTTGAATGCAATATGACCACATTGCTTTGTCTGGCCATAGTTTTCAGTTGGTCAATAACGACAAACTGGTTTGAATTGGTGCTTTGTCCATCATGTCTACTAGACACGCAAACTGTATCTATCCCTCTTGTGGCATATAAGGTAGGCCTACTGTTTGTAATTTATAATACTAATATAATATTATGTGCTTCAGGTGAGCTCATGGTAGATACAACAAACTATTAAATATAAATTCTCTAAATGAATGTTTCAGCCTCAACTTCTTGATATCAGCATAGTAACCAGTCAGTTAAATTCTGTACTTCTATAGATCAATACACTTGACTTTGACATAAATGTCTGAAAGTAATTCAGAGTGAAACGGCCCCCATAACCCATCACGTGTCTAATTAAAATCAAGATGCATTTAGACATTAAAGACAAGTCAGATATCTGCCACCTGGTATACCAGCATTAGGCTTTGTATAATTTAAAGGACTTTCAAATCACACAATGTTGTCACACTTCTCATCTAGTTTAATGACACTATTAATTGGATTTGTAATGATGTTTTAAGCAAACTTATTTCCACACACATCTCCCAGGAAATGGCCTCTGTGATAACAATAAGCGGCGCATGCTTGGCATCCTGTTAGCAGCAGCCGAGGAACATTTGCAGTGAAGCTCTGACCTCTGGTGGTTATATTCAGAAGTGCATCTAAAAAAGTTGTTGACCGTTTTGGCAAGTGTGCTATCCAGAGGCAAGCTTTGCAGTGATTTGTCAAATTTGACAAAAGTTTCTGATAGTCACATAAATAATGTTTGATTGTATTAGTATCTTGCAAACACAAGCCTTCAAAGCTGTACTTTTTCACTCCATGAAGTATGTAGGCTAATAACACACACACACAGCATGACACCAAAGAACATAAAGGAAAATGAAGGAACCATAAGCTTCTCACGAAAGACCCCCAAATCAAAGTTGACAACAAAGCTCAAAATAATTCTGCAAATATATGAAATAAGTAAATAGTTCATCATTAATTAGTTAATAATTATTAAACAGTAATGAATTATTCTAAATGTTAAAAAATAGACAGAAGGATTGTAATTTTAAATAAGTTGTGAAAGTTATTGATGGTTTGTTTTGCAAAAAAAAGCAAAAAATATTATTTCCCTATAGTTAACCACTACATATGTTACCTAATCTATAATGACAAACCTGGAAAATCTTTTCAAATCTTTTTCGTTTAATTTACAGACAATTTATAATATTAAAAGTTCTTAATTTATAATAACAAGTATTAATACTTATAAATGATAATAAGTTTCATTAAAAGTCTGCAGTTTTCTAGCGAGGGCACATGCTGTTGCAACATGTGCTCCTCTGTAGCGAGAAGTTAAGTGGAACTTTCCAAACTAGCACTGGTTCCGAATTATCTGATGAATCTATCCCTCACTCCAATGAATCCTAATGGATCAGGAATCTCTCACATTTACCCAACAATGAGGGTATGGTGAGCAAACTTTCTCTCCAGGATGAAACTATTATCTCCAACTAGACATGCACAGGGTGCCAGTTTAATAAATAAAGATAGGGTTATCTGTTGGCCGGTGTGATTGCTGCAGCCAAAGCTGCATCCAAAATGAGTGTCTTATCGTGTTGAAGGGTTTTCAGCTCAGCAGAGACAGTACAAGAAAGCAAAAAATCATCTTTAAATACTAGTTAAAGATTGTGGTTCGATAAGTTGTTCCAAAACTGTTGTGATCAATGAAGCATTGCATTTAAGATATTGCCTATTTAGATACAAAGGATTAGGCCTAATGGAACTGCCCCTTTATCAACAAGGTAATGACTTGTTTAAACTGTACATGATTATGCTTTCATATACAGTGTTTATGCTTAATGTAGCCTTAATTTCCACAGACTATATATAAATCTATTATTTGTAGAAATTATAAAATATCTGAACCATATTAGATGTCATACCTCCAACACAATTATTAAATAATCTCAACGATAAATAGGCCTTCATCTTTTGAATGCTCTTCATTGAAAGCTCATCTCCTTCCTTTCAGCTAATATATACATCGTTCCATTATTTAAAAAAATAGCTGCAATCCATTACAAAGCATTTGTGGAATCAACACCTGGATGTATCATCATCGGCCAAATAGCTGAAACGGCTTCCTTAAGAGGCAGATTAATCTGTGTGCCACTTGCTACTGAGTGCGTAAACACCCAGCCTCGTTGCCTGAAAGCCTCTGAATTGAAACCTTCTTTGCTCCCGAACCACAAAGCCGATCAGATGGTCGCCACCATAGAGGAGAATGTCAGCCGTATTTTCCTCTTTGCCAGTCGACACGATGCTTGTTTAATAGTAATTGGAATCTTATCCCGCTGTTTGCTCATCATTTCCCTCGCCTAGTTATTCCACACCTAAACTCCATTTAAGTTTTTTAATAACATTTTAGAATAGTTCCCATTCAGGTAAACAGAATCTGATTACCTTGATGGATTGAAAATGTATGTCTGATGGTGGTTTATTTGATTTATTTATTCAAGGGGCTTCAAATGGAACCACTTAAACTGAGGCAAACACCAGCACAGGAATATGATAATAGTTTAGGGAACAGGGCCGTTTTGATCTATATTGTCGGCTTGCGCAACACACTCTGCCTATGGCGGAGGGCAGTGAAGGGAAAGGCTGTTGGATGCATGCGAGATTATTTGTGGTGATTCTAAAAGAAAAATAAATTCAATGAAAAAAATTTAATTGCCGTATCATATGAAGTGTTGGTTTAAGACTGTTCAAATATTGCTCTCTCTCTCTCTCTCTTGACATCCAGGTAACGTCTAGCGTCTCACAAAGGGCTCCCGGGGGCTCCATTCGACCGGGGATATTGGTGGGGGGGAAATACAACAATACCCGTGCACCCCGCGCCAGACGCCGAAGAGCAGGAGTCCAGAACTACTCTGTGGTAGTTTTAGATTTCCCTCCCTCCATAAGCCTCTCATTGTGTTGGGGGAGCCGCTTTGCACAAGGGCCGGCCAGCTGCTTACAAAATAAGGTTATAGTGTTTCCCTATCAACTGTAAATTTCAATAATTTGTCAGCAGGGCCTCTCACTGTCACTTTTTATCATATTATCAATGACCACTCAATTTTCCTCCGCACTCGGCCTCGAATGCCGACCCCAGGCCCATTACAGCCCTGTAATGAAGTGCAATGGAGTGGTAATTGGTGCACATTATACCAGATCAGGTAACATTAGACTTATTTTCTTATCACAATGAGGCTGGCCGGTGACTCCCAATGAGAAACCAAACACAGTTCCTTTTCTTATGCAGGCTATCATCCAAATAACATTTCAGCCTGGGAGCCCCTTCGCCGCTCGCAGTTTACCATTTCATGGTGGCTCTCTGTTTCCCCCCCCCCTGATCTTTGCTTTGTATTTTCTCGATTTCCTCCTCGGGGTAAAAAAAATAAAAGTCCCCCAAAATGTCCTCGGCGGAGATATGAGCGGACGGTTTCCTGGGGAAAGTACAGTAAGGTAGCCGGGTAACGGGAGCGTACCGGCGGTAACCTGAGAGGTACAGTACCCTGCTGTTTTCTTCTGACTCCCTCTTGTGTGGAGCTGTTATTACCACTATAGAGCAGAGAGTGGAGACCGGCCTTCAGCCTCTCCTCCAGACTATGGGCCAATCCCATTTCTACCCCTTACCCCTTCCCCTTACCCCCCCCCCCCCTTGTTTTGAAGGGGTAAGGGGAAGGGGTAAGGGGTAGAAATGGGATTAGGCCTCTAGGTGCTGCCAGGCTGTCTGGGACCGGCGCACTATCCCTTGGGAAGAGGAGAGACATATTTCACGCTGAGAGGGTAGAAGCAGACTCCACCACACATTTATTGAATATAACCTGCATTGTGGAAATCAAGTCAATATGGATTCTCACTCCTTCCAAATCATGACATTTACTTTAGTATCAACTGCTGGAGGGTTTCACCTTATAGTATGAATTTAATAAATGAGCTATATTAGAATATTATTTATTTATTTATATTGGGTACAAAAGTGCCTCCGCGAGACTCGGGTTTTGTCGACGGATATTTAGCAAAACATTCAGGGCATGTGAACATACTTGCAATACTTAAGAAATGAAGCATCCCTTGAATGGAGTGCAATGGAGTGCAATAAGGGTAACGATGTCCGCCTCTAGTGCCAGAGGGCCGCAGTCTGACCGCAGTTATCTCACGGCGACGGAGACCAAAGAAGAAAGGCCTTATTCCCACGTGTTAGGTGATGATTCAGGAGCGCTCAGCTCTGGGCTTTCCTCTCTGCGTAACCCCGTGGCTCAGGCGTCTTCGTCGTGGCTGGGCTGGGCTGGGTGGGGGGTCGGCTTCGGCTACGGCTTCTTTTGTGGCTGGAGAGAAACCTGAAGAGCGCGCTGTACAGCGTCCCACTCCATCACGCTGGGGTCAGGCCCTGTGGCGCACACACACACACACACACACACACACACACACACTCAGACATACATGCACACACACTCGCGAACACATACTGATACACGCACGCACACAAACACGCACAGACAAACTCAGTCACATGCACGCACATGAACACACTCATGCAAAGAAACACACACAATCCAAGACACACGCACATGCATACAAAAACACACATGCATGCAGAACAAATGCAAACACACGTGCGCACGGACACAAAAACACCCACACACACAGCCGGACTACAAGGCAGGATATTGGATAACAAGGTTAAAATATAGGAGCAAACTATTCTCTTATTAAACTCAGACTGTGGGGATTTGACTTGAGCCACCTAATAGATAGTGGTTTCAAGGGAGCCCCAACAAAAGGTAACCGCCCGGTCATGCTTATAGTAGCTAATGGTGGACTTAGAAGAAATTAGGGGATTCTTTTTTTGGCAGGAAATTGTGCTTAAAGACGGGTCATGGATCACTCTGCGCTTCACAGAGCGTTTCAGAAGTCGGAACGTGAACTTTTGTTGTTACCAGAACAGGGCCCACGGTGGACTGAGGCTAAAGCGGGCCGAAGGGGGGGAAAATGAAACACTTATTTGACTGTAAGTGATTTTAGTAGAAATATAATAATTCAAAGTCTGTGGACTCCCCGTGATATTGGAACCATGAAATATCTGAATCCAAAGACTCGCCCATAGGGACCTCATAGGGCAATGTCCCAACATCAGCTGCATATAAAGTTAGAGATAACTCACATGTGTTGGAAGCTCTCCTGGAGAACTGTGACACCAATCCTCAACAAGAAACAGGTCTTAAATAGCCCCCTCTCCCTCCCTAATGACTGGTTCTCTTTTAATCTCATTTAAACTCTGTCATTAAAATGATATTTGTCATCAGAGGGCCATTTCTGATGCTTTGTGTGACCAGCGAGAGGTCACTTGAACATGAGTTCTAGTGACGTGATGTTATAGTGGCACTGTTTGATACTACCAGTCGGGGTCCTTTCTGTCAGGCGATGTTCACCCTTGGTTTGAACATTTGTGGTGTTTTGGTCATAAATACAAACCTATGAACTGAATCCAGTAATAATCATTGCCAATCGCCACATATGATTATTTTGATAATCCTGAACCAACAACCTTTTTTTTGAGATTGTGAATCAAAATGTGTTTTTGCAAGGTATTTATACATTAAAATGCTAAATGTTTCACAGTGCACATTACTGGTGGGAGATGGTCAAAGCTGACAAATTATTCAAATTCTGCTGCGATAGTTCAGAATAAACAGTTAAATACACATAATAGGCAGTTTTTGTCTCGGTTTACCGTACTAATTGCCTTAAATGGACTGGGGAAACCCTGTTAGCCTACTTGGCATTTGGCCAAGTAGTGGTATCAATACAATCATGCAACTTCATAGCTAGATATAAATTCTGACGATTTTAAGCATTTATTACCGGCCACCCCTAGGCTGGACTTGCTTAAACACACAGTCCTAGACCAAGGCTTGCTCTGTTTATTGCCGTGTTTATTTTTCAACTGAGGGGGACAAATTCAGCGCTCGTCCATTTTTTAATTGATTGCATGCTGCCCTCTAGTGGTATGATATGTAAAGTGTCCGTTGCTATTTGGAACAGGTGCCAGAGGTCACAGGAGGTTACACAATTATAGAGAGGAAGGCCTGCAATTATAGTTACATTACAATTGATAATTGTCCACGATTGTGTCATGAGTAAACAATCTAAATAATACAGTTTTTTCCTATCGTTTTAGGCAATTTACCTAAACCATGTTCACATTCCCTAAACACTTCACACAGTGAGCATACCAGTAGACCATGTGAACCAAACTGTGGTTACTTGCCCCTATGCTAAGATACAAATGCTGGCAATGACGCCTTCTTCCAAATTTCATGGATACCTGCCCCAGTCAATGTTCACTACCGGCAAAACGCTGTGGAACTACAGCATATTTTACCAATGTTTAGATACTCTGTTCAAAACAGTGAACTTTCTGTTCAAAACCTAACTTATCAGTAATTTAGATCACTGTAGATGGAAAGATGCTGCATTTGGACAGACAAATGAAGTTACATGTTTGAATAAGAAAAAATATTTAGTTTATAGTTTATTTATTTTATTTTACAGTAATTTAGATTTTTTTCCCCCTGTGCACCATAGTTCTTGGTGAATTGGCATGGAATTACTTTTTTTACGTAAAAGCAACACTACATACAATGATCTGTACAAAACACAGAGGATACGTTTTGCAATGCAAAACACCTGGTGGTCATTTCAGCTAAAGACCTACTCAGCTAAAGACCTACTCAGGTGTTTTACATGTAATTTGTGCCTCGTTGAAAAAGAGTTAGAAAAAATGTGTTTGTTAGAACACATTTTTTGACTTTGTAATGTATTTTCTGTTTTGTGTAACACTTGCACTGTGACAAAATCTCCAAAAAGTAAAGCACAGTGAAAAAAACTGTTGTGTTTGTGATTTGTTTCTGGATCATATATTACGTACTTACTGTATGTAATTTGCATTACAAAAACTGAAAATTGTTATTCTCAGTTTCTCATAAAACACTTTACTTTACTGTAATTTACTGTATTTACAATTACAGTACATTTACCACACTCAATTGTGACATCTTTTGTGGGAGGTAAACCGACATATGAACACTGTCAGCAGATACTTGGCTTGGATTGTCATACTGTAATATTACAAACTTTATTACTGTAGTCCAAAGAAGTGTTTGTCTGTGTTTTTTCTCTTTTTTTCAATGCAACACTACAGGAAATCTATGCCAAACTGGAGGACACAGCAACATTTTATATATGCAATTGGCAATGCTTCAAGATGTTAGTGTTTTTTAGGTCATAGTGTTCTGAGAGGAAACATGTGTTAAGTTATGGCAGCATTGTTTGTGGTGTGGTTGTTGTAGTGCATTTTGCACCAAAGGTTAACAGATATGCAGAGGTGTGTGTCTCTAAAGCCCACTGTGTTAAGTGATAGGGAAAAGTGACCATAGTATGGGTACATGACCGAAAACGATAGGAAAAAACTGTAAATAAGACATGAGTGGTCTGTGTTTACATGCCTGCAAATGTAAGAACCTATTTTCACTTATTAAGGAAATGAAAGAGAACATGCATTGTACATACGCAAAACGTGGCGTGTGTGTGTGTGTGTGTTTGTGTGCGTGCGTGTGCGCGCGCGCGTGTGTGTATGCGTGTGTGTGTGTGTGTGTGTGTGTCTGTGTGTCTGTGTGTGTGTGTGTGTGTGTGTGTGCGTGCCAGAGAGGTCAGAGAATGGACGAGCCAGCATGCTTCAGGTGTAATACAAACACTGTGCTTGAGGACGGCCTTGTGGGCTGTACTTTCACAGCTTTTCAGGAAGTGGTGCAGGGTATACTCTTGATGAGGAAACTGGTGCTATTTATATGACAGAGCTCATTGGCGTGAACGTTGTCCGCTGAAGCACATCGCCGGGTGCTAGTCCACCAGAGACAGAGCTGCCGCCGCAGAGGACCAGCGTCTCGCGGGGACTTCAGACACGAAGGCCACACTGCTCAGCGATGGAGGCCACCTCAGGTTTGGAACTTCGAGAATGACACCTTTACTCAAATGATTTACTTTGAAGTACAATTTCCTGATGCTTAAACCGTGACACATGGAACATTTGAGCAAACGATGACACGGAAAAACAACCCAATGAAATGTTTTTTAGGTTTCGACGTTTTGAGTGTGAAGTGAATGTGTGCCATTCGGTTTGGGGAATAATGGTGCTAGCTGTTTCACCAGCTGCGGGAGCGTAACACAGCTAAACTGAAAGAGGAAGTGAGCATGGTCTTCCTGTATGGTTCAATCACCCGAAACCACCAGGAGACCATTGTCCAGAACCCAATGAACGGCCCTCGGATCCACTGGATCTGGGTCCTTTCCCAGTATGGAGTAGGAGGGGGTGACTCCGACCTGATTAAACAGTGTAATGAGTCAAACCAAATCACCCAGAGTAGTGTTGACACAGTGTGAAGTTTGCCCAGTTTTTCCTCTTTTTTTTCTTCTGGTCTTTTTGTGGCGGGGGACCGAGAGAGGCTGTGCTCGCCGTGGCACGGAGAGCGGCCATTCATTCTGCCACCGCACTCGTCTCGACATCCCGTAGCACGGGCAAGGACTGACGGTGTGACTGTGGAACGGTTCCATCGCAAACATCACATGGCCGTCACATCACCGGTGGCCACGGGGCGATGTGTCACCAGTGGGATGTCATCGTCGGTGTCATGTCCTGGACTATTGACCCGCGTCGGCGGGTGTTAAACATTAGTCAGTGCTGATGGTAATAACTTCCTCTGCTCCTCCGGCAGACTCGCCCCCTGCCGGCTGCGAGCTGTTGATCCTGCACACGCCCGAGGCCCAGGAGTGGGCCGAGTACTTGGACGCCATCCTCAGGTCCATGGCGGCGTTCCGCGACGGCGCCATCCGGTCCTACGCCGTCTCGCCGGGGGACCGTCCCGCCGGCTACGACCTGGAGCGCTTCCACCGGAGCCAGTGCGTGGTGCTGCTGCTGACCGCCGCCCTGCTGGACCTGCTGGGGGACGAGGACCTGCTCTGGGCCCTGGAGCGCCTCCTGCAGCCCCCCCGCCGCGTGGTGGTGCTGCTGTGCGGCGTGGCCGAGGAGCTGGTGCCCGAGGGGAGCTTCCTCCACTGGGAGGACTGGAGCAAGCTGCACAGCGACGACGAGCCCGCCGTCTACATCCAGACCGTCCTGGCGGCCATGGAGGACGGTAGGCAGGCGCTGGGACCCAGGGAGGGTGTAGTGTGTGTGTAGTGGGTGTGTAGTGGGTGTGTGTGTGTGTGTGTGTGTGTGTGTGTGTGTGTGTGTGTGTGTGTGTGTGTGTGTGTGTGTGTGTGTGTGTGTGTGTGTGTGTGTGTGTGTGTGTGTGTGTGTGTCTGTGTGTGTGTGTGTGTCCGTGTGTCTGTGTGTGTGTGTGTGTGTGTGTGTGTGTGTGTGTGTGTGTGTGTGTGTGTGTGTGTGTGTGTGTGTGTGTGTGTGTGTGTGTGTGTGTGTGTGTGTGTGTGTGTGTGTGTGTGTGTGTGTGCGTGCGTGCATGAACGTTTCTCTATGAGTGTCATGTGTGTGTGTCTGAAGGGGATATTAACCAGTAACCACAGTCACTGTTACTTCAAAGACCAACAAGAAGAGGTCTACGGTGAGAGGGAGGCAACAACAGAAGCATCCGACGAGGTGTGCGCTCAGACCGCCAGCGAGGTCGCAGAGGAGACTGAAGCTGAGGAGTATCTGTCAGCAGAAGAAGGAGAACCAGTACCAGAACCAGAACCAGAACCAGAACCTGAAGAAGAACCAGAACCAGACCTCATAGTGGACCCGAGCCCCGGGGATTCTGCGCAGCCGGATGAGAGCTCGGTCGTGTGCTCCACGTGCCTCACCGTCCAGCCAAACAGGATTCCTTGTGGGGTGAGATAACAGTCGGTTTCAATTGCTGATAATCATCACACACAGATCTGTGACCTGCCATGGGGTTGCAGTGCGCAGTTGTTACCTGATTTCAGTTTCCTTGGGTTCTGCCTGCTAGTTTCTCTGTCCAAAGTTTGTATGGGTTGGTGCCTGTTTCAGCCAATCGAGTGTGTATGTGAGTCTATGATTTATTGGCATCCCTGTCCTGGTTTTCACATGCTTTACCCTGACTCCCTGAATGGGAATACCATGTAGGAATGGATTGATGGTTGGTTGGATAGTGTAATGGAAATAATAAGAGTATTAAATGTGATAAAGATCTAGCCATAGTAAGTTGTTTACTATCCACCTACACCTTATCATTTAAGTGTGGTTAGCTTATCAGAAACATTGCAGTTTGTAAAAGAAAAACAAGCTTCGTCAAACTCTCGAAATAAACGCAATCTACACAGCTCATTTATAAACCAGCACCAGTCAAAATGATCGTAGCATATCGTTTTAAATAAAGTTTTGTATAAAAGCGTCTGCTTAATGATAAACCACACTGTTCCTTTACTAATTATGTTTTAACAAGACTGTAAAAATCTATTTTCCCAGGAGCGGACAACTCTGTACATCATTCTACTGCATAAATTGGACATTGAAACGAAGATCGAGGTGGTGTTCTCTTCTGAGCATGGATCTCCACAGCATGTTGCAGCGACCATAGTGAATGAATACACATTAAGTGTTATAGCACCTGGTAGGTAGCCTATATATAAATGGCCTGGAGTATTTCAGATGCTTTGTGTTTCTGTAATGCTCCATGTTTTTTGTGTTTTCGTTATGCACAGATATGCCTCCTGGAGAAGTATCGCTTTCTTTGCTCGCGAACCATTCTTCTGTCAGTTTGACGACTGTAACATACTACACCTACATGGACGCGGTCAGTCGTCACCTGAATAATGCGACTTCTCCAATTGAGTTCATCTGCCAGGTAAGAGTCTACCGTAACAACATAAAATCCACATCAATATGCAAGCCGAAAAGAAGGTCAAAGACGCGTCAATACATTTGTATTTGCAGGCATTCAACATTACGTGCAATAAAACCGAATCAGTGGACAACATGCTCACTGACATGTTAAAATCCAGAATGCCATTGGGTGGACTTCAGCTCTTTGGAATCGAACAGGTGGAAACAGACAATATGTCAACATGTGAGTACGGGACTATTTCAAAGCCGATTCAAAATCCTCAGACTAAAAGCTTATTGTCATGCTTGCAGTCATCGACTAAAATATCAAAGAAGACGTTGCTGAAAAGACTGACCAGAGACGGGGCTGTGCCTGGGTTTTGATCGTCAGTGTTTGATTACTCTTTAAACAAGCGGTAGCCTCGAGTGAGATGTGAAACCCATGCACTCTCATTTACCCTTTCCTCGCCCCTCAGACCAGCGGAACGAAGACCTTCCCACACTTCTCCATTTTGCCGCCAAGTACGGCCTGAGGAAGCTGACCACGACTCTCCTTCATTGTCCCGGAGCGCTGCAGGCCATCAGTGTCATGAACAGGCATGGGGAATATCCCAACAAGCTAGCGGATCGCAGCGGCTTCACCGATCTCCGGCGGTTCATGGACGAGTTTGTGGTACGTTTTTGACACAAAACCGGGGTGGTATCACGGTGTCAATGTTCTCTAACATCACAGCATCCAGTGTTCCTCAAACCACGGGTCGGGACCCGAGATGTGTTGCGAGCCATTTGGAAGTGAGCCTCTGTCTGACAACGCACAGAAACGCACAGAACACTCTGAGCCCTCTCTGGAGATCCTTTCGAACAAAGGGATCACCAATTCCGGTATGCTCAGGGTTCTCTGAAACAGTGAACTGATTCTTTGTTATAACGAAAGTATCAGTTCACAGAGATACGAAAAGTGCATGAACCCGGCCTGCTCTAGGCCAAAACGTAACTCGAGCGAAGAGCGTTATTTGTATCACCCCTTTCATCAATTAAGTCAAGTCTAGCTTTTGGGTTTTTCTATTACATATTACATAGATATTACATAGAAATGAATCTTTTGCATTTATTCATTTCCGTTTCTTTGTTCATTTATTCAGCAGACAGCAGACACGGTCAGTTCTGACCCACAGGACGACGACAGCAGTGGAGTATATATGCTGATGGCTCCCGGCTCAGAAGACATCCTCACGTGCTCGGAGCATACGGGGGAGATCTATGAGTCCATGCTGGACATTAACCCGGAATGTGCTGAAGACTTGTGTAAGCTCTCCTCTTGAACAACATGATGATGATGTTTGTGGTGATGATGACGATGATGATGATGATGATGATGAAGATGATGATGATGATGATGATGATGATGATAAAGGAGCAGGGTGTGTGTGTGTGTGTGTGTGTGTGTGTGTGTGTGTGTGTGTGTGTGTGTGTGTGTGTGTTACATTGAACATGGATGAACAGCATAACACTGATGACAAGCTGATGTCCCCCTCTAGACGAAGTGATGACCAAAGAGGACCAGAACCCGGAGGAGGCCATGCTCAGGACCTTCTTCCTAGGTAGTCCCCATGTTTAGTGCATCTTATCGGAACTCATGAGAACATCCAGATATTAAAGTTTGTGTTTCACAATGAATGTCAGAAAAACCCCAGCCAATCAAAAACAATTAACTAAGTGACGCTCTTCCTCTGATAAAAGAGAGAGCGTCAGCCTTCCCTGCAAATTCGTGTTAGTCTTTGAACATTTTGGGGACTGCACGTGGTTTGCCATGAGCTGAAACTCCCTCCCCCTTATGCTGATTGGTCCTTTTAATATGGACATTTTTGGGAGGGACTCTCAGTGGGCTGGAGACCAGACAGCTCTGCAGAGACAAACCGAATGTGAACTCTGAGATCAGGACGGTCTCACAGGGCTACATCGGATCACTGCTGGAGAAGACAATGTGATACTGTGTTGTATCCAACAGCAAAACAAGGGGCGGGCCAAAGGCGAGAGGAGTGGGAACACTGTGAGACCGAGGACACGAAGGACATCCGGCAGAACGACGCACCCCAACACAAGCAGGAGGAGAGGGAGGAGAAGGAGGAGGAGGAGGAGGATCTGGAGCAGGAGCAATACAATTTAGAGGATGGCCCCCTATACAACACCTTTCAAGAGGATATCTACCATATGGTCGACGACACCGCGACCTATCACATCAGAGCAATCAATCGACCGCCAGCCCCCATGCCCCGACCTGAAAGCTCAGTGTCACTGGACAACAAGCCTTACATCACCAGAGGTCGGGCTCAACGTTCTCCGTGCCCACTATAGTTTCATCCGATATTCACTGTGAGTGTCCGACCTTAAGCTCCCCTTCTTTTCCTCCCACAGTGTTCTCTGATCACCAAATCACTCCCCCAACGAGACCAACGAGGAGAGAGAGACCTGCAGGTAAATATGAACAGAGTCACATCAATAAATCTGGGTGAGGTACGTTAACTATCCTTCTCTGGATATAATCGATGGCGTCCGTAGACATATGGAGGTCCGTCCAGATACCTTCCGTGCAATGGCACAGAGTCTAGTGCTGGTGTGAGTGACACTTAACGCTGGGCTCCTCATTTTCCCTCGTAGCTGAGCCAGGGACGCATGCTCCGTGCTCCTCTGCTACTTTTGATGCGTACAGTGGAATGAAGACCCCGGGCCAGAGGCAGCTCATCGCCCTGCAGGAGAGGGTCAAGCTGGAGCTCATCAGCGTCAACGAGGCGGTCCAGGAGTTCAAGGCATGGCAGAGAGAGCACGAGCGCTCCAACTCCCTGCGGTGCCAGCAGGTATGGCGGACACACACAGAGCCACAGTACGAGGGCCGCAGCAGGGATTCTGGGGGCTCCAGTGGCGGTTCTAGGATTTTTCTGAAACAGGGGCCATTAAGGGGCCACATGCTACACTCAGGGGCCGTACCGGCCTTGCGCTGAGTTGTTGACGGGCGGGAGAAGGTTCTTCTCCTAAGTTGCATTGACACATTACTGCCGCCGATAGTTTGGGGGTGGAATTGCATGATCGTTGAATTCTCCGGTAGTTCAGCTCGTCAATTGATTGACGGAACAGGGGCACGTCAGGGGCCAATCAGATTTCAGCAGGGGCCAGGCCCCGTGTGGCCCCACCCCTAGAACCGCCACTGGGTGGCTATCTGCTGATCCGTACAGATATTGGTGGGGCTATACGTGATATCGCTGTTTTCTTCTTCTTTTTTTCCGTAGGAAAATTTAGATAAGCTACGTAGGAGCATCAACAGACGACACAAGGAGAGGAAAAAGACGGGCAAAAGGAATGTTGGTAAGCATGTTTCACCTTCAGATTTAGATTTTGATTCTGGCCTAGATTCTGATAGCACATAAGGCTCATGTTATTCTCTTCCTTTTCTTAAAGATCTCGAAATAACAGCCCCGATCCAGAGCCGTACCGACCCTGAGATCACCGCTGAATATTCTTTGTATGATTATTCCCCCCGGATGACTGCCCCGCCCCCCCCCGTGTCTCATTCAATTCAGAGAGGCAACTGGAAGACCGGGAGCACCTCCAGCACTTCGAGTGAGTCCAGCTGCTATCCTAAAGACACCTCATGGCTCGTCTTCTCTGAACTGCCTCATCAATCAGATGCTACTAAAAGTACAAGCCCTGTTCCTTCTCTTCGATGTCTCCCCCCCCCCCCGGCGGGTGCGTGTCGGTTCGGTGCGGCTTGGTGGAGTAGTGAGGGTGCGGTTCAGCGCAGCTCAGTTACAGCTCGCGTTCCCACCGCCGACAGTACCCTTATGGAGGGCGGGGTTTAAGCCGGAAGGCGATAGCCGCGGCCTCATGATCTCATAGCAGCCCGACACAGTCTAACCTACAAATAAATCGAAAGTAAAAGAAGAATGCGACACAATGAACAAAGAGCAGGAATGTAGGACGTAACGAAGGACGGCCCACGACATTTTCTTCAATAAACAAAGCTTTCGCCGTTGTCCAGAAATACCTTGCGGGTCATGTGTTTGTCTATCATTATCCCCCTGCCGCACGGAAGTGCGATCCTGTCGACCAATCAACGGACGGCGTGTGTAGCTCGAACTTGCCGGCACCCTCGCAGGCATCTCTGTACCCCAACGGAGGAGTACTGCGAGACGAGTGCGGCTCCATGCGGCTCAGACCGGATCTCGCCCACTTGTCACAGTGGAAACGCGTCCCGTGCCGCACCTTTGCGACCCGCACCCTCTGGTGGAAACGTGCCATAACGCCTCGTTTCCACCGAGCGGCACGCTTGGTTTGTATCGGCGTTTTCCAACGCCAAAAGTTGGGCAGGGTCCTATTTTCGGTACTCTTCCGTTGGGGTTCCAAGCGGTCTCACTGTGATCAAGGTCGATACAAACAGTTTAGACTAGACCTCTATGATAATGACAAACCCAACCTTTTAACGTTCCATTCGATCCACGTTGTTACAAGTGTTGTCTCCCTTCACAGGCACGGAGAGTAACAGACTCAGCACGCATAGCATCTTGAGCACCAGCAGCGGGACGGAACCAGACTTTGAGGTGAGTTTGGGTTGCTATGACTCCAATCAGCCAACCAGACCATATCTGTAGGCGGGATCACCGGGGGAGACCCCGGTTATTCGCTTTCTGATAGTGTTATAGAATGCATTTGGTTAGTTTGACAGCTAGTCGGTGACTGATGTGTGTGCGTTTCCGAACTGGCAACAATTTCCAGGCCAACATCTAAGAAGCAACATGACACGTACAGAGGCGTTGATGTAACAACCTAAACGCAATTTTATTTCAGTCAAATCTTAAAAAGTCAGAGCGAAACCAAAAACGGACACCCTGTGAGCGATTCATCGAGCATGGAGTCTTGAACGTTTCTCTTCCTCTTTCATGTTCGTTCTGGGGGGGGGGGGGTCTCCAGGACACCATGGACATCCTGCCGCCGCCGCCCCGCCCCCCACGGCCGCACCATGTGGTCACACGCGTCCCCTCGAGGAGCCCTCCACCCCCGCCTCACCTCCCTCCCCCGGTCCCACAGAGGTCAGTGTGGTTGAGTTCACACGAGAGCTCTCATTGGAGGCCGAACGTGACACCGACCGTCCACCGCGCTGCAACCTGATGCTGTCAGACCGTACAGCGGGGGCCGAAGTTCTTATTTTCATCAATCCAGCTTCCCATGTTGGGGGGGGGGGGGGGATTTCTCTTTTTTATACTGTTTGTGCTTCTCTTGGGTGAATTGATGCAGAGTAGGGAGATTCAAGAGTGACTTGGCTCGTGAGATAACATAAAATGATAAAAGAGGAAATGTTGACATGTTTTTTAGTTCAACAAGCTATAGGGGAGGAAACCAAAGTGTGATAGCGTGTGAAGAGATAAAAGCTTTTCGTTAAATTCACATGAGAGTGTTTGAGAACATTGGACGAGATAACCAAAATGTACATTTAACTGAGGAAGGAAGAATGAACATTAACTAATCATGCCTGTTTAATTCAAATGTAGTAAATATTGCACATCCCTAATGCTTTTGCATTTGTTTACGACGGTTGACTGAGTTTGTGGGTTATTTCTGGAGGGCTTTGAGGCTCCAATGAGCACAGATAAATAAATGTGGGCACCTGTCAGACATGACTTACGACGGAACAACATTTACCATCAGGATGCACCATCTGGGTACATACCCACTGCGAGACAGTGGAACATGATCATTTAAAAATTGAGGTAGTCATAATGATTTCATCATGGAATACAAAAATGGAATAGTCCGAAACATACGTACGATAAATTCCCTTATATATGTTACATAGTGCAGGCAGTGTGGTGTGTGTTTGATGCAGGATAGTAACGTGCTGGGTAGGCTACTAGCAGAAAGGCAGGTGTTTGAACCCCATGGTTTGTTTTTTTAGAAATCATCCAATCAGCCCCGTGCAAACACTACTCCCAAGTGAGAAACCCTGAACGACTGAAGACTCAAACCGTTCCAGAATCCAACAACGGTCAGCCTAATGACTTCCTCCACCCTCTTTGTTGTGCTCTTCCAGGAATCAGGAGCCCGTGATACATGAGCGCTACATATCCTGTCCAACGCGCGCCGTTCCCCGGCGGCCATCCGCTCCGCCTTTACCTCGCCGCCAGCGGTGATTCCAGTTCTCCTGTGTTATCGTCTGTGTTCTTTTTAATTGTGGTGCTGACTACAGTTTTTTTTTCTGCCGATATGCTTCGGTTTATACGGCGCTCATGGCGTTGACTGTCAGAGAGATGAGTTCATTTTTTTGTACATTTTATCCAATGGTGTGATCGTGGTGGTTCTTGATGGTTTGCTTTGATCGATAAGTTGTTGAGGGTTGGAAAAACTGTGATTTTGCACTTTGACGCGAGTGCTTTGGGATAAAGTACATGAATGTTGGACAGTGAGCAGTAAGTGCCACAAAAAACGCAATACTGCTGCAACAATATACTGTGTTGAATTTAAAAGATTTAAACGTTCGTAAATGTTTAAACTTGTTGTAGATGTAGGGTTTTTGATGAAAGTCAGTTATGAAACATGGATAATGTCATGACAAAGCCGATTCTAGAGAACAGACAATTAGCAGAACTGTGGTAGTGACGTAAGTGTCTAGTGCTTACTATTTCCCCATTACACTTTTTATGCCATTCATTTTTAGGAAGAGGCGAGTGCAGTCGTCTTGCACAAGGAATGATCTGAATGTACTATGTGGCCAACCGAATGAATGTTTATTGATAAATATCATTTGGGTTACGTAATGCATAGTTCGTAATAACTGCTTCCTCTGTTCCACAGCCGATCGACATCCTCTTTAAAGGCACCCAGTGCAACTTTCGAGGCTTAAAAATAAACATTCAATTTCTAGTCTTTTTTTACACGTAGTAAGTTTCAATAACTCCATACCATTACATACCGACATTCAAGCAGCAAAGATGAGACGTCGTTGTGTGGTGAGAACTGATAGAAAATCGATAACAACAACAATGCCGCCATTTTCTTTATTTTTTGTAACCTACAATAAATAAAGCAGGCTTCCAGTCAATGGAAAAATGGCTTCTCCCCACCGGCGATTGTTGTTGTTTACGATTTTCTATCAGTTCTCACCACACAACGACGTCTCATCTTTGCTCCTTGAATGTCGATATGTAATGGTATGGAGTTATTGAAACTTACTACGTGTAAAAAAGACAAGAAATTGAATGTTTATTTTTCATTGAATGTTTACATAAAGTTGCACTGGGTGCCTTTAACATTAGGCAGAACTGTGGTAGTGGTTGTGATGTAAGCATTGGTGCCGATCTATTGTTCACTATTTATTAATAAGTGTCCATTCCCATTTTCTTCCTGGTCAACTTATATATAAAATGTGTTTATACAGTAAATGTGTTTTCCACGTGTTCTTCAATGCCATACTTCATTGTTCCAAACCTGTTTCAGCCACTTGATGGCGCTGTATTCACGCAAGCCCATGTCCCCCAAAGTCGATCTGCATGACCCATACACATACATATTATTACCCGGTTGTTTAGAATTCGGATGCTGAAATATTCTCGTGTGCCGTTTCGTCAGAGTATAAAATGAATCATTTAAAAAAATAACAACGGAGGAACCGACCATCGGTCCTAGCAGTAGTTAGATGCGGTGTAAATAGCAGACGCATTTATGCGGTATACCGACGTTAGAGCCGCTGTCTGATCGCATGCTGATGAAAGCAGCCGCGATTTCACAGACCGTAGTGGCGCGTGTGTCCGCAACGTCGAGACGGTACCCTGGATTGTCAGTCGAGAAAGGTAAGCTAATTTGCTTTTACGTCATCTCCATCACAAATGGGTATACGCTCACCTTCACATCTTCAAAAGGTCCTCGTTCAATCTTTTATTTTCTGTTAAAGGAAGTGTTTTACTTTCTGTCATGTCCAGCCTCGCTACCTTGGCGTCATAGAGCTGACTTTGTGTTATGGTCGCGTGACTCAAAGCGGCGTGTGTGTGTGTGTGATGTAAAAAGGTTTCCACGGAGTCATTTCAAACCGCATTGGATTTGAAAATATTGTAACGTTACAAAGAATTATACAACTACTCGGTCGGATGTTATTTCCATACAAGCTACTGCAGGTCCCACTTGGTTTGGAAGTGTTACCGCAGTAAAGATGGATCGCAATGGGACCCACACGTTATGCATGCTCCATCTGCGCAAGTGAACACCAATATAGGGGCTTCTGTTATTCTGTTATTGGATCATTCTCCTCGAGTCGAATATAAGTTTGTGAATAAAACAATTACATTATTTTCATGAATTCAAAACTGACCAAAATAATGGGAATATATATTTTCTGGATGTTGAGACTTTGTGTGGTGAGGCGTTGAATGTTTTTTCTATGCACCTGCGTATCCTAGGCTATTGTCTCATGGATGCTCATGGCCTATCATTTAAATCACTCCACGTTCACTCGTAACAGGCTTGTGAGATTAGCTCCATGGAATAAATGTGCGTAATGCCCCAGGTGTTGGCAAAACAAAAGCCATATTTATTGTTATAGCGTTCAGTCTTTTAATCTGTGCTATGTTTCTTGAGATGGAAAAGTGAGACAATAAGGTAAAGTCTGAAAAAGTGCATGGTTATGGTAAATGGACATTTCTGTTGATTTGCATGCACCATATGGCACAGTATCAGCCTGGCTATGAACTTGTGTTGCATAAGAGAACAGTCCCACACTGAGAGCACTTTTGTTGTCGAGTGTTGACATAGGCCTACTGACTTTGAATGTCAATACATGTTGCTGCAGTTTTGCTCAAATGTGCTGCTGGGGCCAAACGTTTGACAAACGCATGGGACAATTTACAGCCCAAAACATGAACTTGAGCACAAGTTTGACGAGTATGATAGGCGAGTGTTGGAGACATTCAACGTCCCCTATTAATGGAATCAGACAAATTGTATCTGAGATTTAATTTAACCTAATTATATCTGGGGTAAAGAGAGAGTGTAGATATGGACTCAAAGTGATAAATGATACTTTTTTTTGTTGTGCCTTGGGGTATAGGTCTGCAAATGATGTCTGAATACCATGCAAACTGGGAAAATATCCAATCTGCATGTAAATAATTCATCAATATGCAGTCTATGAGGCAAAGCCTTTTTTACCGGTTTGTAGCTAAAGTCACCCTAATGGTTCGTTTGGCAAGCTTGCATAAGTCTGCACAGTGCATTTGCATCTGGCTGGTTGGTGACAGTTATCGGTCAATAGAGAGACAGCCTGAGGGACGTGGGGAAGGGCCAGGGTGTACTGGTCCATTAGTGCTACTGCTTACGGACTGCATCGTCTGTTGAGTCTCAAAGATTCATGCCTCCCATTCAGCCAAACAGATTTCATCATGTTCTCACCAAGTGTTATGTCAATGGGAAAGACAAACAGTTCTCCTAGCCCGTGTTTTAGCCCAGCGACAGCAGGTGCTATCGTTCACACGATGGAAGGACCTTTATTTGGAGACAAATAGCCGGACACCTGCCAGAGTGGTTAGTCTGGTTTGCAAAGTTTTAGAAGGGGGTTTGCACAATGCAGACAATGCGGCCTGCGCTCTCAGTGTGTGCACAGAGATGGGGAGGTGTGTGCATGCGTGAATAAAACAGGTAGGCCTGCATCGGTCCTCTATTCTACAGCTCAGAGGACAAGCCCAGGGCAAGCCAAAACCATGATGTCATACCGAAAGGAATTCAGATGAAACTTAACCACGCTACGGGTCGATATGTTTGAATAACAAACACAACATCATTCATAAGCACCTCCACTTGTTGGCTGCTAATAACACAGATTGTTCCGTTGTATATATTTATTGCAATTCGATTTTTCTTGGTAACAAAGTTGTGGGCCGGCTGCCTTAACACAGATGTTCCAAGATATAGTTCATTTAGTTTTAAGTGTCTACAAAAGCCTATGCATTAGGATGTAAGTGTACGACAGAGAATAATATTCCCTTGTGCGTATTATCCCAGTCTAGCCGTGGACTTTTAACAATGAATCAACTTCAACGGCGCATGGACAGTTATTTTGATTGACGATAGAGTAGATACCTGTTGGAAGGTGGGCCTTGCACTGCTGTAAATATTTTATAACGCTTGTCCAGAGTCTCGTTACTCGGATCCCTTAGATTTGAGAGGGTCAACTTCAGGAAACTTGAACTGAATTTCAATGATTGACCAACGATGGCATCTGGATCGCCAAGCACGGTAATCTTTTTGATTTAAAGACACACAGCTTTGAGTTGCAGTTGTTTTAGGTACAGGTGGCTTTACATGAAAACACATTTGAACACTGATGACAATGTAATAACATGTTACGCTGCAGCAAATGATGGAACAACTACGCAGGAAAGTGAGAGGCACACACAAACATTGCATTATTATTGCTATCTGGATAAAGGTCAGTTAGCCTCTAAGTACGGTAGTTGTACTTCACAACATTTTTGGGACGAGCAGTCATATTTGTATTTGTAGGCGTCGGGCAATGTGTTCTCAGGCTATTTCTGTGGTTGACTGTATCTGCTGAATTTACCTCAATTGAATCAGCTCATTTCTAGCAGTGGTTAGTGTGCTAATCATGGTCATTCCTGAAATAATGTGAACATAACTCGATATGGCATGGGACATTTATGAGTCGGTTGGGGACAACTTATTCACAAGACAAGCCGTTATTCACGGCTTGTCTTGTGAATAACGGATGGGTTCTTTGCCGGATGTTTCAGCCAGACCAGACACCGGGTTTCTGTTTTCACTCCATGTTAATGTTACAACCGGTCGCTTGGCAACCAGCGCCTCCTCCCCCTTTTCCTCCATCTGCTGCCTGCGTCCTAAGTGGATGGGCTCGCTGAAGTGCTACGCGTTGGCTTTTCAAGGCCCTTAGCACAAAGAAGTCCAGCCAATCATGACTGCATGTAAACAAGACTGTGAAAAGACAATTTATGGGCTGGCGATAGATGTGGGGAGCCATCTTCTATCTGGGGGGGGGGGGAGTTGAAAAACAAACCAATATTGACACAGGAAGTCGTCGCGAATGGCTTTTTATTTATTTTTTCTTAATTCAAGGCAAGCAAGCAGAGCTCCGAGCTTGCGGAGATCTCCCTGTCTACAGAATTGTATGAAAGATAAAAAAAAAAGTTTTCCTAATGAATAATACATTTATGGAATGTATGAAGCTAAATATAAACGGCACAGCCTCTTGTGATCGCGTCGGGGTGTGACCAGATAAGAGGGAACGACCGCGCGCATTCCGCAAATAGACGGGTGACATGGTACGCATTCTCGTCACACACGGATACATTCATTGCACTAGAAATTGCTGGATTATCGCATGGCTGTTTATAAGCACGGTTAGCCGCGATATCCTATGACAAAATTATCAAGTAGCTCTGTCGCCTGGCCACTCAGAGGGTTATATCAGGAAACAGACTCAAAGCTTCCATTCCACGTCCCAGTCAAAACACAACCACACACCCACACACACACACACGACCACCGGGGAGAGAAAACAAGCCTCCGATAAGGCTTTCATCGCTCCCGTAGACAATGATTTGAATTGTCATAGTAGCTCACATTATGTGAGACGTGCTCCATAATGCGCGCTATTATCTAAACCAATAGGAATCCGCCGTGCGCAGCTGCGCTCCTTCCCGGTGATGACACACGACGTTGTTGATGTAGCCTATCTGTTGTTACGGCTTTCCAATTACAGCGACGAGAATACTGCCAAATAACCCCCCGCGTAAACAACTGTGATGAATCACAGCGGCTGTGGTTTGTGCTGTATTTCTGCTTTTAGACCAAAACGTTTTCAAAATTGTTGTTATACTGCTGAAAAGTAGAACATCCTTCAAAGGGGACCCCCCTCTATAGCACTTGTTGAATCCTTCATTTGAGACCGAGCCCCGGGATTTGTGCCGGGTTCTGGGAGTGCAGCCGAGAGCTCTCTCCGCTCCGTGATGTATTACCCTGGCTGGACCGTCAGCCGGTGACATTCTTATAACAGGGGCTCCAAACACCTAGCAGTCACGCTGCATCACCAGAGCTGTCTGGCTTGAACTGTGTTTTGTGTTGGAAGCCAACCCCGTCCAGAGGACCTTGCACACACACACACACACACACACACACACACACACACACACGTCGAATACAAGCGCAGAAGGGGTAATTTTCAACAGTAATAAATGTCAGTGTGTGTTCACCCATCCTCCCTAGTAGGCCTACTTACTGGTTTTTGGGAAGGTTTCCCAAGTCACATGTTACATGTTTTAATATTCCAGTAAATGTAAACAACTTTATTCAACCATGAAATTCAAAGTATTGAAAGTCATCAAGGAAGATTTTAATCTAGGCTATATGTGAAATTACAAGAAATACGTGTGACTTTTAAAATAGTCCCGGTGATTGACTTCCTTCAACCAAGTGGCCGCGTGAGGGACTTCCCCGGACAAGAAAAGACCCAGCCTGCCTCAGCAGGCTCGTGGTTATTATAGTAGCATCTAATAGCTCAGAGGAAGCCCAAGTTCATGGTCACAAGCTCGCCAGGACTCCATCAAAACAGAGCCGTCCCCGGGTCTCCAGTTCCTTCTCAGCCGTAGGCCTACGTCACGCCATCCGTCCTCGGAGGGGCTTGGGCCGTCAGAGCGCGTCGGTGCGCGCCGGTGCGCGCTGTCGTGCGTGGAAACGGCGGGAAGTTGCAAACATTTCCTTTTATGTGGCAGTTGTTCCAAATGAACTTCAAACAGCGCTGCTGTGGAATGTGTAGAATCCCTGGCCTCTGTCCACTGTGGAATCTGTTTATGGTAAGGGGAGGGCGCGAGTGTGTGAGCGGGGGTTTGTGAGGACTGCTCATCGGGGACGGTTATTCTCAATTAATGGAGGGGGGGGGGGGGGGGGGAGAGAGCGGCCCTTTCGAGCCATGTTTGGAGCTGTTCGGTGCTGTCCTCTGATCCCTGGGCTCCCAGCTCTCTCCCCCAGCCCTGCCATTTGTTGACAAAGCGAAACCCAGGGTCGGTTACATAACGGCTCTTTTCTCCCCGTCCGCCGCGGCGATGAGAGCCCTTCTGTGTCGGCCGTGGTTCATTTTGATGGCGGCTTCAGACAGCGGCAAACGAGCACGGTCCTCCCGTTTCGTGTGAAATACATCACCGCTAAAAAAAGAAAAGTGCGTTTCATCTCCAGAAATGCACACAATGTAATTCACAAGTTAGGTTTCTGAAGGTTTCTAGGTTTCAAGAAGAGGTTTCTGTTGCCTCTTCTGTACCCATATATATTCTAGGGATCTGTTTATTCTGTTCTTTCTCCATGTTTGATGTACATGTGTAGTCTAGGGGCACGTACCCGTTCATCTCAGACTTTTAATCGTTTTATCCCTGGCATGACGACCTTTGAGCCACACCCAGAACAACACATGGGCCGCAGCCGAGCTAACTCACCCTGGCTAATTCTAGGCATCCTCAAATGTCCCGTCTCCCATATGGCTCTGGTCCTGCGGTGGCTGTGGGTGGAGGACTGTCTGTGGGCGGGGTTAATAGTAGAATGTTTTAATGTGCTGGTGTGCAGCTGAGTGGGTGCTAAATTCTAGCATGTCATGTGGTGACAGGTCCATCTGGGCACGCCTTTTGCTGAAAACAAACAGACCCACCATGTCGCGATAGGGGGTCAAGGTTAAACCCAGGGGCCCCAAAAGCAGAGGGAGCGTCTGATGCCAGCCCCAGATCATCTTAGGCTGTCGAAGGACCAGGAAGGGGCTATAGACTAGTGCTGCTGGACTCACTCTGACTGGGGGCTGACAAGAGTTAGCAGACGTTTTGGTGTGTGAGTAAACAGCCACAAGACCCCAGGTAAGAACTACTGCTACTGAGTTTGACTGTGTGAACTTCACAGAGCGACAGGCTCTTTGCATTGTTTGCTTTTTGTCGACGAGAACATATTAAAGAGTTCCCGGTGGTTCCTTGCGATTTCTTTTAAAAAGAGGTGTCTGTTTGCTTTTTTATTTAACAAAGTCTATATGGATACTTACAAGACAAACATGTAACCTCCTGTATTGACATAGGTTCGCCTTTCCTCTAAGGAGGTATTGTAAGACGATTGACAGACCCTCAGCTTTTGGTTTGGCTTCATCAGTAACTCAGCAATAGAAGTAGAAGCTTGTTTGCTCAGCTCAGGGATCTTTCTCAAATCGGCAGCTGTGTGAGAACCTGTACTGCTCGGGATAATATTGCAGTTTCACTTTTCTTTATTCGTTCAATCCTTAAGAACAACACCCGATTGAAATACGAGTGTGATGGTATATCCAGTTCCTAATGCTTTCCCGCTTAACAAACATCACAATAGCTAAGCAGGTAGGTTTATTTTATTTTTCTTAAACCAACTGAACCAAACTAATCACTGAGCTAAGCGGTTTAAGGCGTTAAGCTCAGGTAAGTGCTGTTCCACAGTTCACACACACTATCAGGTGAACTTTGGGATGATGGGTTTAAATGCTAAATGACTTTGGAACAGGTATGTAACCTGGAGGGACCGGGTGTGTGAAGGGGAGGAAGGCAAACAGCTCCAGATTAGTGGGGAAGGAATGCGCGTCTCGCTAGATGACTTTAGTAAAGGTTGTGTGTGTGTGTGTGTGTGTGTGTGTGTGTGTGTGTGTGTGTGTGTGTGTGTGTGTGTGTGTGTGTGTGTGTGTGTGTGTGTGTGTGTGTGTGTGTGTGTGTGTGTGTGTGTGTGTGTGTGGCGGGGTTAGTTATTCAGTCGGGAGATAACTTCTTATCAGACTCTTGTCTTTATCTTGTCTACAACACTGCCAGTACTGTCCCAGTCCTCCCAACCTGTCTGGCCCCTCACTCTACCCCCCCTCCCCGCTGGTTAATGGATGGCTTTCTCCGTCCCCCTCTGCTCCCTCTCTTCCTAAAAAGGCCAGGGTTGAGCTGCTCTCCCGCGGCGTGCTTACGCAACCCCACGCAACACACTGCTAACCGTCAAGCGCGCGGCTGATGCAGGGCGCCGGGGCTCGCGGCTCGCGGCTGGGGCGCCAGATAGCCAGAGAGCGCATGGCTCATCTCTCAGTCAGCTGGTACTTTAGTTTGAGAGGAGCCCTGGAAACGCTGGCTCGAGCAGAGCTCAACAGCTGCCAAGGCCGCGCGGGCGCACCACTTGTTTTGGTAACGGCATCACAGAGAGTGTCTGTGCGGTGACTCCGACGTGGTTGTCGTTTTTTTTGGGAGAGGTGTGTGGTGATATCGTGTAGGAGCGGGGGTGGGTGTGTGTACGTGTGTGTGTGTGTGTGTGTGTGCGTCTGTGTGTGTGTGTGTGTGTATGCAGGAGTGTGTCTTCCTGATGTGATGCTAACAGATGAGTGGAGAAGGATGAACGAAAGGCACACAAACACGGTGGCCTCACATGGAACAATTGCCTTATCATGACATATTTATACATGATGATAATATTTGAAGCTGTGCTCACAAATATATCACAATATTAGCTCTTGAGTTCTCGTTGAGTGGATAGAGTTGTATTGATGGCTTGTCATATGCATGCCTTATAGCTTATTGTTTAAATCAGGCGTTCCCGAGGTTTGTAACTGGGCTAAGGCAGTTAAATCAGTCCTATCTCTGGCGTTTATCCTGGGAACTCTGATTGCATGAAATGCAAGCAGGTCCCAGACACTTGCTGGTGGCCTTCTCATCCCCCTCTGCATGCTCCACTGAGGCAGCAGCCATTAACATATTATAGTCGCTCTCTCTCTCTCTCTCTCTCTCTCTCTCTCTCTCTTTCTCTTTCTCTTTCTCTTTCTCTTTCTCTTTCTCTTTCTCTTTCTCTTTCTCTCTCTCTCTCTCTCTCTCTCTCTCTCTCTCTCTCTCTCTCTCTCTCTCTCTCTCTCTCTCCCTCACATTACAGACAAAGCTGAACAAGACGATCAGCCTTTAAAGGCAAGACTGAGTTTTCCTAAATAATGACTGAGTATTCGTAAATAATGTAAGAAAGGCCATTTTTCTGTCTCTAACAATCGTTGGCTAATCATTGGCTAGATAGAAAGGCCCAGAATACCCCCTCCCTTTAGCTGGAGAAGAAACCCGAAGGAGCTGCTTTATGAATATGGAAACTGCCTAAATAGCTGCTCAAGTATCATTTCCCAGAGGACACTAGACGTGCACAAGTACGCTACTTGATCAGTGTTTGTTGATGTACGCGATAAGATGCCTGTTCCGATTTTTTTTGTGTGTTGAATAATCATTAGGCCTAATATGGCAAATGGCGGTTGTGGGGGTTTCTTGGTCGTTTTCCAGACGCTTGTGTTTTTTCAGTCGGCCAGAATCATGAAGGACAAATTGACAATATTGTAACATTTCCATATTTTCAATATGTTTGCTTTGAGAGATATTAGCTTTTCTCTGGCTTGAATCCTAATGTGCAGACTGTTTGGCACGTTTCAGATTTCTTCCCGATCTGCTTTCTCTTGAAATCAAATCATAAAACTGAAGCCATGTGCACTTGAATTTCAATGGTGTTTATCCAACACGTTGCACATCAATATGGGCAAACAAGCCTCAATGGTGATGTTCCCGCTGGAGGGTCTAAATTCATAGAGACCGTCTGTAGAGGATATGGTTTCGTCCTGTAACACAACCATAGCTGTGCCACTGCGAGCATATCTGTGCCCGTGCTCCTGGCCTGCAGCTCCATCTATCTCAGGCATCAACGATGTTGTTACGGGAGCAGACATCCCTCCGGTGTAGGAAGGGAAACTGTAAGAATTGCAAAAAACGTCCATTGTTTTTAATTGAAAGTAATTCGTGAAATGGTTTTCCTAAGCGTTTCGTTCCTGGTGTCTGGAAACAAGTTGGTATTACGTTACCCTCCCTGACTCACCTGTTCTAATGCTGTCTTTGTTCATTACAGAGCTGTCCAGAAGGGGGCGACCTAACAGCTAGTAAGTACTGCTTTTCTCTCACTACTGTGGATGATTCATGCTGATACAACCATACTTTTTATGGTAGTGTTTATATCATTTATTATTATGTTTAAGTCGTGTATAGTATTCACTGTCAACCACTTTACACTATATGACTGAAAGTATATGTCGCTTTTCTATCTTAATTATCAGTAATGATTGAAATAGAAAAATAAATGTATTCTATTCTATATTGTCAATATATTATTGATGCATTTTATTCTAGTCCTTAATAAACACAGTAAGACATATTGCTAAAGAAGCATCATTCCACAGCTGAGCATTCACAAGTCAGTGAAGTGTGTCAAAGTGTGTTAAGTGTGATAAAGTGTGTTAAGGCCCAATCCCATTTCTACCCCTCACCCCTTCCCCTTCCCCCTCCCCCTTGTTTTGAAGCGGTAAGGGGAAGGGGTAAGGGGAAGTGGTAAGGGGAAGGGGTAAGGGGAAGGGGTAAGGGGAAGCGGTAAGGGGAAGGGGTAGGAATGGGATTGGGCCTAAGGCCCAATCCCATTCCTACCCCTTACCCCTTCCCCTTACCGCTTCAAAACAAGGGTGAGGGGTAAGGGGTAAGGGGAAGGGGGAAGGGGTAGAAATGGGATTGGGCCTAGGTGTGATAAGGTGTGTTAAGTGTGTTTCCTCATGTATTTGTAAGCAGTCTCTCCGGGTCGGTGGGTGGTCTCCTCCATTCGGATCGCTCCCCGCTCCGCCATGAAAGGCTCTCCTGACCTGATTCCGGCTGCAGGTGACGCTCCGCTCTGCTCACACTCATCTATCTTTCAGCAGCACCCACGGGCGACCCGGATCACCTTTGCTTTTTTTCTTTCACCCTCACATATTTGGTGACAACCTGTTGGTCGCTGCACAAGCGAACCGCGTGTACAGTTAACAGCTGCAAAGCCACCGTCGCCGCCCCCCAAACCTCCCACAGTGTCCCGCTGTGATCGGCGCCGATTGGTTTTCCTTTCAGCGACACACACAGTAAGGACATCCTTCGACGGGTGGCCTGGTTTCGATGTGTTAAAGTTTCTATTTCGGTCTTTCGGGGCCGGATCACTAAGGAAACCCCCCCCCCCCCCGTAGGGCCATCGCCTCACCGCGACGTGTGTTCAAACAGACTCTGCGGGGCTGGGAGAGCTGCTCCCCACCACCTTCTTTTATGTTCCCGTTCTCCTCCTTCCCCTCGCTGGTGTCTCAGAGCTGGACCCCAGAAGAGTGTGCAAAGGCAAAGGGGTGGTGACCCTCCGGGCCACGCTGGTCCACATCGACGAGGACGACCGGGTGAGCAAGGACCCCAGAGGCCACGCCCCGCCAGGTAAGCCCCGGGGACTCAGGTTTTTTCGTAGGATAATAATGAGGGGATAGCCGGAGATTATCCAATCACGTTGGTTGAATTTCCTGATCCAATTCAAAAATGCTAAAATCCCTCAGGTGACTGCAGGGATGGTAACTTCAATTGAAATGTATAATAAACTAACGTTGGTCGAACACATTTCTCTGATAGGGTGTGGGTTAGGGTTAGGGTTAGGGTTAGGGCAAGGGTTAGGGTTAGGGTTAGGAGTCAGCGTGCGAGTTTGACTGACTGTCCAGTCCTAGCGCTTGAGGCGGGACTTTTTCCCGGATGGCGCCTACGAAAAACACAGTCGCGCCCCGGAGACTCAGGTGTGGGGCCAAGCTAATCGCTAATCGCTACGACGCTGCGATACATACTCAGCAGAGGAATCAGCGACGCCTGGCACGGCTCTGTGAGAAAGAGCATCACGCCGTAGAATGTACACGGAGGATGCCACTACGGTGCCCTCGCCAGAACCTGAGATTCCCTGCATGCCTTCTGCCGTGCGTGAGGCGACACTTCATAAGTCTACCTCATAAGTCTTTGGGGTGTCACAACGATGCGCCCGGTCACATTCTGGCCTCTATTTGTTTATCGGTTGCTGTGTGTGTGTGTGTGTGTGTGTGTGTGTGTGTGTGTGTGTGCTGGAAATTGCGATAAGCTGATTGCTCACATTGTGGTCAAAGAGATCTATTGTGGCGAGTGGCCCACAGTGTACTGCGGGCTCCGCGGGGGTGGTGGGGCTTCACTGTGGACTCGTTTGTAGCGCTGAGCGCGTTGGGACCAGGATGGAGGCGGGCCAAGGCTTTTGGGGGGAGATGGTTTAATTGTTGTGCAGACTGAATATAAAGGCCACTGGAACAAACAGCCTCCACAGTGCCATGAATGGATGCCTTGTTCCGATGACAAAGTTCAGAAATTGTGGAAGAATCCTTCTTTTTCCCTTCACCCTGATATCAACATGTCTGTTAGAGGAGGAAATCCAAACCGCAGTATGGATCTAAAACCCTGTTGCGTCGCCGTGTTGAATCAGACGGTCAATCTTTTGCGTTTTTGACCATCGGTGCTTTGCTGAGATGGCTCTGGATTTATTGGTCAGGTGGTTGGACCAAGCAGATTAATGGGGACATCGCTGAAGCGGGATTGGCTGAGGGAGGCAGCCACGTCACAGCTGATTTACCTTCAGTGAACCACACCCATTGGCTGGTGAGTTTGCCTACAGCCTGTGCCTCATGCTAATGCATGCTGGTGGACGGCCGAGTTCGTTTTTAAGTTTATCTTTTATTCTTTACTAACACTGAATTGAGGGGATTTTAACTTTGCTGCAACGGTGTGGTTCTCAGGTCCCCTCGGCACACAGGGTGAACGAGAACCAGGCTCCGGTCTCTGCTGGTGTCCAGAACCGTATCACAGCCCCCCGGGGATCTGCGTATCCCTCCACCACCACCACCACCACCACCATCAGCCCCGACATTGTCCTGCTGCAGCAGAACAGAGGTGAGGGCGACCAGGGGCAGAGACTATGTTTAGAAGGAGATGACTCAATGCCCTTTGGGATTTGAACATCACCCACTCGTTGTGTTTGTCACATTTTGTCATCTGTGTTTTCTCAGGCTATTTCGACTTAATAGTCGGCTATCAGAGGCTGTGTCTTAGACGTACATGTACATTTAGGGCATTTAGGAGAGGCTTTTATGCAAAGCGACTTACAATAAGTACATTTTTGTCTTGCCAATGTCACGCGTGAGATCGCGTTGCTTCACGGCACATTTAAAGTTAAAACACCTGTGAGCTAAACTATTGGCTGTCATGTCTCATCGTACCACTGAACATGTCCTCATCCCGCTTCTTCTCTCCTCCACAGAGCAACAAAAGCATCTTTCTCCCTCAGAAGGTATGCACTAGTCTTTTATTTGTTGTTGAACGGTAACACATATTTGAAATATGCTCTCCTTTTTCTTTCTTGGATCCAAGTTGAGGTTAAAGGTTATCATAACATGAATTCCTTATGGGAATTATTTTCATTCCAATAAATGATGCTACTCTACCACGTCCAAAAGGTCACCCATTCCCCTTTTGTACTTATTAATGTACCATAACATGGAGTGTTTGATACACCGGTCTTAATTCACTGCCTGTCTCTCCACCTCTTATCCAAATAGTTTAGTCTAGACAAATGAATGAATCCTCCCTCCAGACAACCTTTCACTGCTCTTTCATGGACAATGGTTTGTGCGTCCCATTCCAGGTCTGCCCCTGGAGAGCCACACATCCCCGGAGCCAGGGAGGGACTTCCCAGCATCCACCTGTGACCCGGTGTCCTCTGACATGGACGGCAAACGGATGAGGCTGTCTCTGCACTCCCCCGTCACCTCGCCGCGCCGCCAGCCCGTCGCACCCGTACGGGTGAGTCAGGACGCTTTTACTTTGAAAGTGCAAATCTCCAGACTAGTAAAGTTGTAAATTATTTGGCTTTTCAAGGTAATAGCCTCCTTGTAGTCAAATGACAAAAGGAGAGTTTCATTAACATTGGAATAAAATAGGTTGAAATGGCATGTTGAAGCATTAAATGGAATGGAATCGAATAAATGACGGTACATTTGGATTTTTTTATGAGGAGAAGCATGACTCCTGTGTCACTCATTAATTCATCGTGTATCAAACACATTTATTTACAGAACATGCATATTTCTTACAGTTGTCTTTTGTAATTCTATTGATTTGAACATTGTCTGTTAAAGTGTGAAACTGAATATTTCACTACAATACACTTTTATCTAGGACCGTACATGCATCCAACAATGATATGATGTGATATGATAGCTTGATCATCGTCACGCTTCTTCATATTTATGCCCGGTAAAATTTCTAAATGTTCCCACCTCTTTCACAGAACACAGACAAGTCCAAAGACTGGTACAAGAGCATGTTCAAACAGATTCACAGGATACCAGGTAAGGTTCAGCGTTCACCTTCTCCCTATGTGTGTGTGTGTTTGTGTCTTTGTGCGTGTGTGTTTGTCTCTGTGTGTGTTTGTGTGTGTGTGTGTTTTCTGCTCACAATCGTCTGTTCTTCCAAAGCGTTGTTTGTTGCCCGTCAACTCCTTGTCTTTATATGTGTCCATCGCCCACCGCTCAGAGACCCCTGAGGAAAACCCGTACCGCCCCACCTACATTTTCCCAGAAAATTATGACAGGCTGGTGGTGAGATCGAAAGGTATCCAATGGCGATGACGGCTCTACTACCATTGGCTTCACTAATCGGCAGCCATCCTGGGCTCTTTCAAATACTGTAACCATTTTTTAATACAAATTAACATAGTAGTTACTCAGTTACTTCCAAAACTACACTCAAGTTTGTCGCTTCTAGTTCGAATGTTATGTGATTCCAATCAACAAAAGTATTTGAAAGCATTTCAAATATTTTAACCTGGTCTAAGTCCTGCAGTTTTGATAGAAATATCAAAAACATTTGACATTTTGGCAATATTTTCTTTACTTAAAATTTAGTATTGACTGCTGATGGTATTGGTGATAATATTTTATTTCTCATCCTGCCGTTTTAGGCCCCAATCAAGCTCTCCAGCACAAATTTAGATTGTGGCTTAAGAAGCAAAAACAATCTTTGTGATTCAAGTGCAGCTATACATCTTGACAATCATAAAATATGTGCTGGATCTGGAATGCATCGGATTAGAAATCTGCATGATACTCTTAGTTAGCCTGGCAAGATTGCTATCAACAGCATTTTTACGTTTTGGGGAATTTCCCTTGCTTACAACATACAGATTCAGAATCTTCAGAATCAAAGTGATTGTTTATATAAATGTATGCGGTTCATCATGTCAGCCACTAGGGGCCGCTACAGTCTTGCTTAACGCTGACTAAGTGCAAGAGGAAAGGCATGTTTCCCCAGAACGTGCATGCTTTTCTACAGCCAATGATCATGTCATCAACGCATACCTGTTTGTAGTTTAGTGTTTAATGTCCCCCTCGCATCCCAACCATCATGTGGCCTGTGACTTATTTCTCATCCATTTTCATTTCCCCAACATCACTTTGATTTCAATCCATTGTAAATGTGTAGAAGGCTCCCAGCTCGTCCCACAGGGCATTACTTATTTAGACCATTGATTCTAATTAAAACACGGGTACTCCGGGTGCTGTTCTTAGTGCGGTAATGTTTCCCATAAAGTGCTTTGACTTGACACCACCTCGGGCATGTGCTTCGATGGTGTTTGAAGAAACTTTAATGATTGGAATCGGTTTACTCTAATGGAGGTGAACGGATAATGGGAAAGCCATCGACAACTTTTTGAAAGCTTTTATCACTTTATTATTTCAAGACGTACTTATTGCTCGCATGGCCACCCAGATGAATGACGTTCGACACATCTTTATTGATTTGGATTTGAAAAAAACGGTTTGGTTTCTCTTCTTTCAGATGATGGCCTGTCACCTTTGGGTTATTTGGAAGAAGGTAAGTTAGTGGCCAAACCCTAGTACTCTAGGTCTCTTACGCGTGAGGGACCTTAACTGAACACAAACTCAAAAGCAGAAGCTACTTCAATGTGTCCCTCAACCCTCTCCCAATTGCCTCAGCCCTGCCTTTACAATCTACCGCTTTATTTGCTACACACACCGACACCAAAGTGAAATCCTGTTGACCTCCATGCACTTTGACCTTCCAGTGAAAGGCGTCCCGCGGTCCAAAAGCGACGCCGAGTTCGACTCCCGGGGCCGGCTGATGCCCGTGCCGACCAGGTCCTCCTCCCTCAAGCCCACGACCAAAAGGTAGCGTCCGAACCCTCCAGAACTGAACAAACGATTCCGACGTTTCCACACGGGCTGATGCTGAACACACATGTTAATGAATCAATGGTGTCACAGCGTTATTATGAAGGGGTGACCCTTCGTAGCAGGGGGGGCTTCTCTACAGTGACCTTGAGGTCCCCTCTGGTTCTCTCCCGGACTATGACTCAACACCCTGCCAGTCGCCTTTGAGCGATGGAGGAATGAGGGAGGACAGGTGACGGAGGACAGACTGTGGCCGACCACAGCTGTAGATTACACGGCCAGGGGCAAGGCGGATGGTTTATGTAAGAATAGGCTGCATTCCCAAACGACACCCACAACAACACCTCTATCCTTTAATGCGAGGGCCGCTGGGACTGCATTTGTCGGACGTTATGATCATTCATATAAAGCGCTCTGCTTTATTGATCCTATTGTTCTAAGAAATGTTGTTATTTGTTTTTTCGCTCACATTTAAATTATATTTTGTATCCAGTGACAGCATTTAGTCCAACTCCACGACGTTGTCCCATTATTTGTTGATGACGTCTGTAGCAAAAGATTGATGCATCTTTAAAGACAAAGGAAGCAACATACTAAATCCAAGGGGCCGACACTGAAAGCTTCTTTTGTATCCTGCTGCAAGAGACAAAAGAAACTGTTTGTGAGACAGAGCACGGGAAGAGGGTCATTCGGTTCGACGGCAGGTTTGTGTGACTTGTTATCCCAAGGGGGGCGGGGGGGGCGCATGTCTTCCAAAGGGAAACAACAACAGGAACCGCGGTCGACCTGCGTGGCTGAGAGAGCAGCCTCCGTGATGTGGAGGATGCCATCTTAAGACTCCGAAAATATATAAATAAATGTATCCATCTAGCGCCCCAGACGGTTGCCATGGAGACTACTTGATAATGATTGGCTGTCCTCCATCCCGCCCTCCTCTCCCCCCCCCCCCCCCCCCCTTCTTCCCACACCCCGTTCGGCTTCCTCAGGAACGAGTGGGAGCCTCCGGACAAGAAGGTCGACACCAGGAAGTACCGCGCGGAGCCAAGAGCATCTTTGAGTACGAGCCAGGGAAGTCGTCTGTGTTGAAGCTGGAGAGAACGGTAAGGCTAGCGCCCACCGCGCCTACACGGGCGGCTCTCAGCCTGTCTCTCTCCGTCTCTTCTGTGTGTGTGTGTGTGTGTGTCTCTCTCCTCCCTCCTCTCTTCTTCTCTCCTATCTTCCTCTTCTATCTCTCTCTCGCTATATGTCTCTCTCTCCCCTCTCTCTCTCCTCTCTCTCTCTCGTCCTCTCTCTCTCCCTCTCTCTGTCTCTCTCTGTCTCTCCTCTCTCTCTCTGTCTCTCTCTCTCTCTCTCTCTCTCTCTCTCTCTCTCTCTCTCTCTCTCTCTCTGTCTCTCTCTCTCTCTCTCTCTCTCTCTCTCTCTCTCCTCTCCTCTCTCTCTGTCTCTGTCTCTGTCTCTCCCTCTCTCTCCCCCCTCTCTCTCCCTCTCCCTCTCCCTCTCCCTCCCCCTCTCTCTCTCTCTCTCTCTCTCTCTCTCCCTCTCTCTCTCTCTCTCCCTCTCTCTCTCTCTCTCTCTCTCTCTCTCTCTCTCTCTCTCTCTCTCTCTCTCTCTCTCTCTCTCTCCTCTGTCTCTGTCTCTCTCTCTCTCTCTCTCTCTCTCTCTCTCTCTCTCTCTCTCCTCTCTCTCTCTCTCTCTCTCCCCCTCCCTCTCTCTCTGTCCTCTGTCTGTGCGCCTGTGTTCCCAAAAGGCTTCCTTCTAATCGAACCCCCTCATTCACACTTTCCCCCCAAGACCCCACACACACATTCACACTCCCCACACCCTTCTCCCCCGCACCCACCCCACCCACCCACCCACCCCCTGACTCTTTGAGCTCTTGGGTGGCAGCTTGGTTGGCTAACAGCGCGGGTGTATGTGTGTGTGTGTGTGTGTGTGTGTGTGTGTGTGGTGTGTGTGTGTGTGTGTGTGTGTGTGTGTGTGTGTGTGTGTGTGTGCGTTCTCCTGTCATGTGTGTACCACATTCCTAGATGGAGTGTCCTGCCGCGGTGACAGATGATCCTTATTTGGGGGGGGGGGGGGGGGGGGGGGGGGTCTGTGAAGAAGAGTATCACTTACAAGGGGAACCATCGTCTTCTGTGTTCGCCTCAGTGTAATCGGCTGAACTGGGGCATCAGATGGACACTCTGATGAGCGTATGGGGTGGGGGGGGGGTTTCGTCACGTCACGTCGAGCCACTCTCCTCCATATTTTATTATGAGTCAATATTATCAATATTCATCGTAGAAGTTAGTGTACTGGATCAGCAACGGGGTTCCCGTTCCCCTGCAAAATTCCATGCTTGTATACATTTTGAAAATACTGTTTCAAATGGTTGTTTTAATGTGCTGGATTAACCTCTTATAATGTATGTTATCGTTTTTGTTACCGTTGTACAGGCTTAGCGTGCGGTGTTCAGACGCCAGTGTTTAATTCTGTTTGGTGAATCCGGTTCATCCTCTAAACACCAGGTGATTAGAGGGTCTTAGCCATAAGGGAGACAAGTATCCTGTTGGCCAAAGAGTTCACCATTGGCAAGCGCCCGGTCGAGTGAACAAGCACAAGTGTTGTGTTGAACAGAAGAACAATGAACCCGGCCTGATAGGACCTAGGACAGGCTCTGGTTTCTTTTTAGTGTTTTATGACAGACCCAGTTATTATGGTGCATTGTCATTTCAGTGCTAGCTGTGGTTTTCTCTATTCTCAGCCATCTCTTGGGCAACTGTTTTGCAGAATCCAATTTGATTTAAGAGAAAATATAAGTGTCACATTGTTATTGCAATTGCTGTACTTCCCAAACCAATCAAACAAATGACTTTTGGATGTATATTCTTGCAGCCGGTGGGGTTGTGGTTTTACCCTAGATACCGATTATCTTTCTATGCATTTTTTCATTCAGCCGGTTTATTTAAAGCACAATCTTCGGCGTCTGTTTTCATCGCACGGATGTTGCTACCTTTCTTCTTCAATGACTTTATGGTTTGCGAGGACTGCCTGTGTCGGAGTCCCCGGCGTCACAGATTCATCACGTTTGTGTGTCCATATCTCTGTCTGAAACGTGTTCTCTTCTGTCCTTGTTCTCTCTCCTTGTGGCCATCGCATCTCCCCCTCCCCTCTCCACCGCCACCACCTAGACTCAGGATGTAAATCCAGAAGATGTAGATATAGAGAATGAGCCTTGGTATAGATTCTTTTCAGAGATGGAGTTTGGGAAAGCGGTAAGTGGGCCACGGCCCTGTACTCTGGCAGTACTCCGTACGCACTGCATGTGTTAACCTCCATGTCGAAATAACCCCCAAACCCCACACGCCTGACCCGTCCTGTGTGTCTGCAAGGACTGCTGCACCTCGTACTCGCACCGTCCTCATTTGTCATTCGCTGAGCTCTGGTTTGTTGTTGTGTATGTT
>NC_082396.1:1284487-1329487 GCF_031168955.1 Gadus macrocephalus | reverse complement strand
AACCCCGTAATCCGTGATCATTGATTGGGACAAATCAAATAAAACGGGCGGAACTGTCTCTCCTCACAGGAGAAGACGGACGCCGTGTCAGGGACTAACGACATGTCTGTTAAGACGGGCGAGTCACACCTCTATTGGACAGATCGCCCCTCACCGTCACTCCGCTCATTGGATCCATTTAGGACAGGTTATTATTCTTTTTTTAAATGAGCACAGGCTCTACTGTGGGAAAATCATTCATGCTTTTTTAAAATAAAATCTCCTGGAAGAGTTCACGTTTGACATCATCGCTTTCACGGTGAAAGCTTTGGCTTTTGATGAATATCTAGGTATGATTGTCTTTATATCACTTATATCACTATACTATTTTGTTTCGTTGAAACTGTTCATCATAGGTTGATATATTTTCTTCCTGTTACCTTTTTTCAAAGTGCCATTATAAAACATCAAGAATTTGTGTGTCAAACACAGGAGCTGAGCAACACCGTCGCATAACAACCACATCATTAAGTTGCACATGATACGAATTTGTATCCGTCTGTAAGAAAAAACGAATCGACATTGGCCACAACACCACTGTGTTCTAACTCCTGCCTGGCATCACTCAGAGGAGGTCAAAGGTTAAGTCGGCTTTCGGGGTCATCTCTGATTTAAAACATGGAGCTGCATGATTCCATTCTCTTATTAGATGTGAACACCCTTGGAGACAGAGGGCGGAGTCCCCATTTATAGTCAAAGTCACGGCACTATTGTGAGCAACACTGACCTCTGTAGAGACTGCAGATTGAAGCGTGTAACGTTATCTGTTTGTGATTGTCCATTACCAGAGAGGTTGGTTTTCTGGCCCAATCCGCCTCCGTTAAATGTCCCTCGACACTAGAGTTGTGACTACAAACACAATAACAATATTTTTGTTAACCCTGTTAAACCAGGAAGGTCCATTAGTGTCCACGCTGGCTAATGTGTTAAAGGCAACAAAGGCATCCCCTGAGGTAGAGACGTAAATCTCTAGGATTTTCTCACAGCTCCACCCTATAATGGTGTTGTCAGACACTAAAGGCTGGAGAGCTTAGCCCAACTACATTAATGTGCTCTTTTTCTGGGAACCAATAGATCGGATTCAATAGAATAGTTTCAGGCAGCAGATCATTAAGCCTAAACAACAAATGGTCTTTCTCGCGGTAACAACTGAATTTGGCTGAACGGCCGATTTGTAATGGCATATTTGTAATGCCCGATTTCTTTGATAAGATCAGATAAAGGGAAGTGAGGTTACCAGTTTGAGGGTGAAAAGATTTAGACACTCGAGATCAACATCATAGCACATTATTTCAGAGAAGAACTGGCCCATTTGGACCATGCAGCATCTCCTACTTATCACGTGTTGTTGCCAGGCCAATACGGAACGGCCATCGCCAGTCTGTTCCTCTCCCCCAAACATTGGACTATTTTTGCAACTTGGCTCAAACTTTCAGCCCTCGTGTGACACGAGGGCTGTACAGTTTAAACATTCAACAGTCACCGAAAGTTTGAGCCAAACAGTGATGAAGGTGGCTTGGAGTGATGATGACGTGGTGATTCATAAGAGGGTCCACATCAAGCCCCCCCCCCCCTGAGCGTGGTTACACCTACGTGGCCCGTCTTTGGGAGAGTAGTTGAGGAAGCAGAAGCCCAGCAGCATCAGGACTGCCGTCCTCCAGGTGAGTTTGCGCAAGAGTTGCACGCGACTCACGCCTTTCCGCCGCATGGACCGAAAGGCCAACACCACCGACGTGCCGATGATGAACACAAACCTGGTGGAAAGCATCAACATTTACATTTACGTTAAGTGGATTTGGCCGACGCTTTCATCCAAAGCGACTTACAACCATTCATGAACACGTTCACACGCCGACGGCGGAGTCGACCACGCGGGGCGACAGCCAGCTCGTCAGGAACAGTCAGGGTGAGGCGTCTCGCTCAGGGACACCTCGACACTTTTGGTTACGATTGAATCCAATCTACCGCCTCAGCTACTGCCGCCCTATCAAAAGGTTTCAATACGACTGGCTTTGTTAATGCATCGTGAATGCTTTGTGTTTATACGTTAGCATGACTATTTAGTCTACGGTGCCTACAGGAATCAGGCGATACCTTCAAGCCCCGGGGAACTTAAATTGTAACTTGATTCGCCTCCATGAAGGTTAATGAGGGTCTTGTTGCTGCGCCAGTAGGCATGCTCAAATCACAATCAATTATTTACTACATGGGATTTCGTGAATGTCTATGTAAATTGGGCAGGATTATCTCTGCATGGAAGGACGGACGGACATACAGGAAGCAGGAGCTGAGCCAATGAGCTACACCCAGACTCCTTCCTCCCCAGACATCAGGTGCAGACCCCGTCTGCTAATCACAATATAATGATTTCATCCAGTCTGCCCAAGAGAAGAACCCTGATCGTCTCATTTAGGCTGTTGGGTCACATTTGGCCGTGTTTGTCAAATATCTGGTGGATACTGAATAATAATCTCAATTTTAAATGTCTGATTACATGTAATGATTTGAGGGGTTATGTTGAACCCAATGTAGAAGGAGTCTGTCACTCACCATGGCATGACCAGGTCAGCCACAGTGAGACCTGTAAACAAACCAACAAACAAAAGCAGGAATGAGCTCACAGAATGAGTCGTCCGTTCGGCTCTCCTCTGGCTCAGTGAATGAAAGACATTCTGGATGTGTGATGTATTCAACCATTCTTACTGCCCTGGTTATGATCTGAAAAGATTAATCCAATTTCCACTGAAATCGATACAGATCTGCAGCTGGACTAAGAGGCGATCATAGAGTGGACATTTGGCTCATCTCTACATATTAGGGGAACTGCTCATTCCCTGAGTGTCACTCCAATAACACAGCCCCCTCCTGCTCCTCCTCATCCTCTCCTCATCCGTTATGACGATCATGGATCTCTGCTGCAGTTGGCCATGAGTGACAAATGATGAATACAATGACATTTCTTTGATCACAATAAATGGAAAGAAGCATGCAAACACTCAAGACATGTGAAAGGTATCTTTATGTGTGATATATTGTGACGACCCATCCTTCATGAAGCAAGACAGATCTGGGACGTCCAGGTCAATTATCACATTTCCTTTCATCTAATGAGATTTGAAGTCCAGGCCAATGAGAAGCAAACTGTTTGGAGATGTTTTTGTAAGCCTTAGGACATGGATTGCATGACACAGGCGTATCACAGCCATACTTTTGTCATTTGTAGCCCTTGATGTAGTAAGACGTCTTGGGTACTTAACCATTCCACGGCGCGTGTTCCATGAACCAGTATCCACCTCCACCGTAGTTCACAAACACCATCACTGTCAGAGAGAACCTGAGGCAGAGGATTACAAGGGGAACGATGAAGTAAATACGTCAACATCAAATCAAAATGTTATGGAATATACGACACATTTATTCAGAGGAGCTTTTGAATCGGAAACGCTATCGCCATTACTGTTTTCCTCATTGCCGGGTCTCCGTTTCGTATGGATTCGATGACCGGTTATGAATTACCCTTCAGGAGAGCCGGATTATTTTCTTTCCATTTCTGTCACCCCTCCGAATGCAACGCACGGTAATGCAATCTAAGCATTATGGATCACTCAGGAAATGAACGGCCGCCCTCTGCATCTCCTCAAGCAGCGGCAGAAGTGCTGACTCCGGGGTTCGGCGCTTATATGATACACTTAAACTTTCAGACTTTAGCCAGGAGCTGTTCCGTCCGACCGGCGCACGCGTGATGGAGTGGCACGCTGGAACAACAAGCATGAGCGGGCGTTGTTTGCGTTGCGTGTCAGGGGAGTCGCCGGCCCGTGTTACCCCCGCACACTAACATGGAGCGCGTTGTATGTGTAAGATCATTAAAGGTCCATCGGAGCACAGCCTCTCCCCCCCCCCCCACCCCCAGCGCCCCACCCCCACGCACACTTTAACCACCGAACCGAGGTTTGTTCCTGGCGCCGGTTCAACCCACCATTTCATCATCTGTGAAGCTCAACGTTTATGCTTTCAGATTTATGCGATTTTTAATGAAATAAGGTTGGGAATAAATAAACCATAAACAGATTGAGACAGGTTCCCCCAAGGAAGGAGAGGGATTAGGTCCGATAAGGCGCAGTGTATCTACCGCTGCATTCCCTGGTACTTCCGTGCAAAATTGAATTGAGAGGTTCACCAGGCCATTACGGCTCCTTTTAGCCCTAACCTGCTGATTCAAGATTGTAATCGACCTCTATCATCTCAAAAGGGCTATTAAAGTCTGCTAAACCCTGTGTGCATACACACACACACACACACACACACACACACACACACACACACACACACACACACACACACACACACACACACACACACACACACACACACACACACACACACACACACACACACACACTTTGCATGGGCACATTTTGATTTGGTTAAATACATCCATTAGTCACCGTAGAGACAAAAACAAGGGTTGAGTTTTTATCCAGATGAGACTTGATGTAAATCGCTGCCATAACATGGCTTTATTTGACCATCTTTAAATGAGAACCCTTTAGGTGTCTGACGGGAGAGGCTCAGGTCTTTATGAGCCCCGTATTAAGCAGATTATACTCCTGGCAGGCGCCACAACCCACACCGTCTGGACATTCAATTTAAGGGAAGAATTATGATCTTATCCGGCTGGAATTTGGGTTCAGATTTCTCTTTCAAAGCTATATGTGAAGAAATCTTTACTAAAAAATAAATATGCACAAATGACTGCAGGGCCCATGAAATAGTTTTCCAGGTGTGTGGGCCATAATGGAAAAGTGTTGAATAATTTATCTTTTCAAAGATCTGGGCTGGATGACAGATCATTCCATCACTTTTGGCCGTCCCTGGTCGATGTCCATTGTTTATATCCGTCAGATAACTGACGTGTCTTACGCTAATAACAACTGGCTACCGTTCTGAGGCATACTCATTGAGCTGCATGCGATCCCAATTAGGAAAATCAGCACAGTACATTTGACCGCGGCGAATGGATCGTCACACTCTGTTACTGCTAAGTATTGAGTTTCAGATTGACGGGACTGCTGCGGGCTACATGAAGGATAGGAACAAACTCCCCGAAAGTATGATAAATACTTGAGTGGAAAGGGAAAGCTGTATATTTCGGTCTTATTTCTGTAAACCATATTGGACGTCCCCGGCTAATGGATCTCCTCTAAATGCGGTGCTATGTGATGGAACTGGCAAGGTGTTACCCCTCTGGTTTTGAGCTAATTCTCTGCAAGTCGGGAAACTTGGCTTGCTGTGGTTTCGGCACTGCGGTGGCAGATTAAAACGCAAATCCTTTTAGAAAAATTAAACATAAAACAAAGTCTGTCCGTGATAAATATCCCGTCTGAGCGAGGAATGGATGGAATGACCCGGGGGAAAAAAGCCCCAACACAAACCTTTCAGTTTACAAGAAGGAAGAAAAAAAAAATACTTTTGCCATCAGCAACGCTGGCAGAACCCAGTCTCTGAGTGATGCTTCTGCCGCTGCTGATCAGGGATATGGATCATAAGTCACCGGGCTACCGGTGACACCACATTAAAGAGCCTGAGTCATGGTTTTGATTGAGTGCGTCAGCGTGTTAGGATGTTTACCAGCAACACTGGTAACTCAATAGAGGCTGCAATTTGTTACAGGTTTTTGTGACCCTAGGTTGACATGCTGGGGGTGTAATCAGATTTAACAGATCTCCAGTGACAAACCAGCACACCTTAAACCGTAGGTCAACACATTTGGAACTGATTCGCTCGCTCTTTTGTTGATTCTTTGAGCGTGCCGTTGTTTAGGCTACGACAATGAAGGTATCAAATCCCCCTCATATAGCGAGCATATGGCAACCTGTGGTCGAGTTCAGTCCAAAGGAAGGACACGAGCGGATGTGATGCCAATCGGCAGATGAACATCAGCGGTGTGCCTCTTGGATTTCCTCTCTCTCTCTCTCTCTCTCTCTCTCTCTCTCTCTCTCTCTCTCTCTCTCTCTCTCTCTCTCTCTCTCTCTCTCTCTCTCTCTCTCTCTCTCTCTCTCTCTCTCTCTCTCTCTCTCTCTCTCTCTCTCTCTCTCTCTCTCTCTCTCTCTCTCGGCTGAAGATCTACGGGGCCGTGAGGATGTGTGCTGATATGTTGACGATATTATGACATCAATTATTTGGCGAGGGGGGGGTAGGTCAAAACCACACCAGCATCCTGTTTCCAGAGGCGTGCTCTATGTCCACCCCTCAGGGCCACAATTAAGTCTAGCAGAGGGAGCCCAGATTCAATCACATGCATCAGTCCTGTCCAACAGTAACACGCTGTTCCAGAGCCGGGGCCCGGCCATATCGCCAAACCGTAGCCCAGAGCCGTCCCCTTCAGAGCCAGCGCTGGGGGGGGGGAACATGTGGCCAGACGGTGACCCCTGTAATTATTCATTATAGTGGGGGGGGAGGGCCTGGTCCCACTCATGCGTCCCTCAGACGGACACGGACAGGAAGATGAAACGTGAGCCAGCGCCAGAGCATGTGGCGGCAGACCGACCCGCGGCGGAGGGGTCGAAGGGCGGGCGCACGTACCCTCGGAAGGTGTCCAGCGAGCGCAGGCGTGTCTGCTTCGGCTTAGCGTCCGCGTCACCGGCCTCACGGGTGGGGGTGACCTCCTGCACGGCAACGCCATCCGAGCCGTTTGGAACGCCGTGCGGAAAAGGATCAGGGAACGGGACAAACACAGACGTTATTGTACTGCTCGTGGAAAAAGAGCGTAAGACAGCGGCTCTCAATTACAGTATTTATACGTGGAGTCTGGTCTTATGTTGACCTCATACACCTGCTGGACATGTGTGGAAGATGTGCATAAAAACATCAAACTTTATCGTTACATACACTTAATACTATCGTATATTTGTGTATCTATATATATATATTTGTGTAGATATATATATTTGTGTGGATATTTATTTGCGTGTATATATATATCTATATCATTATATAAAGATATATATATACATACACGCAAATAATTATCCACACAAATATATATACACAAATATGTATAGATACATATAACACACACACACACACACACACACACACACACACACACACACACACACACACACACACACACACACACACACACACACACACACACACACACACACACACACACACACACACACACACACACACACACTCTCTTGCGTCAGTCGGTGCGCGGAGCGCGCAGCCCTCCCTCGCTCTCTTTCGGGGGGAGGATTGAGTTAAATGTGGCCCTCTCGCCCTCCCAGTTGGATTAGCCTGGATGGCCGGGCCTCCGCACCAGGCCGTTTAAAGCCGGCCCAGAGCAGGAAGACACCGCCGCTAATACGCCATGATGGATCTGAATGCCATCCACCCGGCATATGGGAGACAGAGACGGCTCGCTGGGAAGGATGAGAGGAGCTATTCATGCTCGCCAAAAATACAACAAGCGCCCTCCCCCCCAAACTCCCCCACCCCCACCACCCCCACCCCCACCCCCACCACCACCACCCCCACCCACCCCCACCACCCCCGCCCACACCACCACCCCCGCCCGTTCGCTAAGCAAGACAAGTGGACGGACGCGGATGTGCTGACGTTCCCACGTACGTCTGTTGTCCACCGAGGCTCCGCTAAGACCGCCATCAATCATTCCATTATTTTCTCGCCAAACTGGCTTGATGTTGGGGAGTCCAAACGGAGGGACGAATGGCTCCAGGGCGGGCCAATGAAAACAGTCCGTTGTAATGGTTGGCTCGCGGCAGTCAACTTTTGATTCCAAAAATAATGGACCCCCCTCCCCCCCCCCGAAAGAATTTCTTAAAATCATAGCATGTTTACTTCACACTGTGGTTTCGTAAATCAGGAAAATCATACAAAATAAACATTTAAAATATGGAATCGGACACTTGGACGTTGAGTACTGTGGGATACTGGGGTTAGAGCTGTGTTTGGAGCGGTCTGACCCCTGTAGTGTCCACTGGAACATTCTCAATGGTACAAACACCACTTAAACCAGTAGAGTAATTAATACACACTGGTTTAAATAATTTAATTAGATCTTGGAGCCACGTTGTCTTGCAAACAGCCCAACAAGCAAGGTCTGTCATGCCTCTCTGTGTCGGGCGGGCGTATTAACGGTGCCTGGATACTCACACAGTCCACCGTGCATTGCGGGCTCGGGCAACAAGCATTCTTGATCCGCTTTGTTGCGTTGTACTTCCTGTTCAAAGGAAATAACAATTAAAAGCTTAGTCGTTTGGAAGAGTGATCAATGAGCCCAGGCTGAGAATAACGAGGCACACTGCACCTGTTGATGTAGGGTATGAGAACGAACAGAAGGGCGATGACGGCCAGCACCAGAAGAGCCACCAGAAGAGCTGTTTAAGACAATTAAAAGAAGGTGAGGTATAAATGTAGGATTGCACTCTAGCTATTCCGGTCGGGCGAGATGCACTGCATCCATCCCTCTGTATTAAAATTGGATCTGACAAGGGACAAGTGGGAGCGATAAGAACAACCTCCAGAACAACAACAACAACAGTAGCTACAACAAGCCTCCGATGGCCCTTTGTGTTGTTCCCTGACCACCCTACGCCTGTCCGTCACCCATGCACCAGCGCCCCGGTCACTGGGGATCCTTCAAGAAGACACGCAGAGAGAGAGGGTCTAATGGGGGACTGTGTGTAATCCATCACAGAGCAGTCATTATCGGTAATGGAGGCCCTGCAGGCCCCAGAACAGAGCGGTGGGCTCCACGGTAACAACAGAGACACAAAGAGGCAGAGCGGAGTAGAGTGGGATGCCAGAGGGCAACGGTACATAAATAAGGGCTTGTTGTTATGTTCTTTTTTTATTATCAATCTGAGGGTTCATGGACAATTCAGCTCCACAGGAGGGACGAGTTTAGCGGTGGAATATTTGTAGAAAGAAAATTATGTGATTTGACAAATACAGACAAACCGGTTAAAACGGAAACAAGACAAAATGAACAAATAGCCTAGAGCATATAAATTAATAAAAAAAATCGATCAATACCTAAATAAACAATAACAGATTATTATATATATATATATATATATATATATATATATATATATATATATATATATATATATATATATATATAATTTATTATTTTTCATGGTCACACAGACTTGAACGATGTATCCTCTATGAACTCAACAGATGATCATTACGGTACAGAGCGTGTCACATCCAGGCGATGACGGGAGAGAAACCCAACACCCGCTGTCTGTCTGTAGTGGAACAACAAACAGAGGGCCCCCCCCCTCACCTGAATGGCTGAACGGACACAATGACAGCCCCTCAGATCAGAGACGCGGTCCTCAAATACGCCTTTTGAACATCTCGACGCCACTGTTGTCCCGTCATAAAAACACCTCATAAACCTCTTGACACAGAGAGGGGCTGTGGTGGCTGACGATGGATTTGACCCCAGTAGCTCATCCACCAATACGTACTGGTGTGTGTGTGTGTGTGTGTGTGTGTGTGTGTGTGTGTGTGTGTGTGTGTGTGTGTGTGTGTGTGTGTGTGTGTGTGTGTTTTTTCATTTAATTGAACCGAAACCATCGACGGACAAATGCACTAGGGCGGTTTAGCTCCGTGTCTGTCAATGACACCGGAATACAGAGATACCGACTTGTGGTCAGTAGATGTGTGAGTGAATCAAGGCCGCTGCAGGTGACTTGTGTGGTCTGTGGTACTAATGAGAAATACACTGCTAACGTGATTAACGATGGGCAGGACTTGATAACTGACCAGGGAGGAGCCACTATGCTATGCAACGCATAGCACAGTGCTGTTCATACATATGACCCCACCCCTCCCTCATTAAAGCGGAGTAGCTCTCGTAGCACAATCAATTCTAGGATGCCCAAGTAAACTTTTAAATTCCTATGGCGGGGGCCAGTCCTCTCACCGGCCATGTGATGGGCTGCTGACCGGACCATAACTTAAGCGTCGCAGGCCCGCTCCTGTCCTTTGGCGAGTTGTGTGTATAATCACCGGTCTGAAAGGCTAATGGAAGATCATCATACAGTGAGGGGTGCAGTCACACTGACCATATATCTGCCAGATAATGGCTACTTGGCCTTAAAAGTCTGATCTACAACATAATCTGCAATATTGTTAAGTAGAGTGTACATTATGGACCGAGACGCTTTCAAAGTCCCATTACGTCCTAATCCTTCCATACTCGCTAATGTATTACCCACAGTGCCTTGCGAGCGTGGAGCCAAGGCCTTCCAAACAAACAGGAAAAAGCTTTTATTTTATTCCCCGCCACCCACCTCCTTTATTTTTTTTGTTGAGAAAAAAAAGGCCCTCTTACTTAGGCATACGCAATATGTCTCAGGGGGTGAGGGTAGGGTAATGACTTGGACACAAATCCCGCTTTCGCCGTTTTGCTGACTCAATTAATACTCCACATTGCAATTACTTCTCCAGTCTCCTCGCTCGCAAACACCGACGCACAGGCTCGCTCTACTCCCTGAAGAAAGATTAAAGGCAATACTGTGTCTATTGATTAATAAATGTAAATGTTCTCATGTTCGCGCCATCGATCGCTGCATCTCTCTCCTCGGGTGCATTTTAAGGTTGGGCAGGGCACTACTCACGTAGGTATGCGTTCCTGGGATTTTCATCCACTGAGTGACGGCAGATGGCGCTGGTGTTGGACGCAGTCTGCTGCTGGATCCAGACAGAGTATTGGCCGCCTTCTTCGTATGTCTGACTCCAGCTGCCCCCCCCCCCCCAAAAAAAAAAAAAATCAGACCGGCTTTCAGACACTCTAACCACAATTGCCTATTGAAACTGCACTGTTTCCAATGGATCAGCAGTTGAACTGTATTCCCTTAAAAGCATGCATTAAAATGTATGTTTTTTTTCTTTTTTTTCTCGTGGGGTCAATGCAGATATTATTCATTCAGCATTGTTTGGGGGAAAATAATGTTGATTTTACTTTTTGAAAGAAATACATCATTTCTGCCCAGATCAGCATTTTTCTATTCCACTTGCTCCCCATACGCAGATTAAGCTCAGGGGAGACACCTAGTGGTCACATCTGAGAATTGCACCCTCCATCTCCAGTTTCAGATCCCAGAGGGGCGAAAGCATGCATTACATGCTACTATTGATCCACAGTGGGATGACATACGGGCCATCACTCACAGTGTCTTTTTAAAGCCTATAGGAAATCAATGACTGCACAGCCTGGTTAGAGACCTGCTCATTGATCTCAGAAAACCCAAGACCAAACCTCTGAGCGGGTCACAGTAGAGAAGACACGCACGCACACGCGCACAAGCACGCACACACACACAGCAACCTGACTCCTAACAACACATTCAAGAGGGTGACCCCTAAATGGAAAGCTCTGCCCTTCGTCTTGTTAAGTCTTCAGTGTTTATACACACGGGCGGACGAGCAGCTCATTATGACTGAGACCACCACCACCCCCACCACCACCCCCACTCCCACTCCTCCTCCCCATCTCTGAGGCTCCAGGAGGTCAGACGGCGGAAGGCTTTAAGCCTTAGCGAGCATCATCATCAATATCGGAGGAATGTCAGGCCTTATTAACCCCAAAAAGCCAGTTGATCGATACCCTGCGGTAGTAGTTCACCCGGGGTCCAAAAAGCAGGTCAGGCGTGCCCCCCTGGACCCGTAAATAACCAGGCGGACTGCTGATGTAATCACCCGGATGCCCCTCTAGGCTCTACAGTGTATCTTTCATCCTGAGACAAGCGCCCTCGTAGGGATAGACAGGAGTGTTATCAGGGTTATTCACGAGGCAGTCCTCGTTTCTGCATAGCAGCTTATGGGAAATACTGACGGTGTTTCACGCTGGGAAGAGATGTTTACCTGCAAAGGGAAACATTCCTGGAGTCCACGCGTAGGCTCAATGTGAATTTAGTACTGATGACAGAAGATACATTGAACATATTCCTTTCAACACTGGCCAGGGGCTGAGGAAGACACTGAGGGGGCAAACAGATATGTTTCACAAGGACACAGGAGGAGAGGGACATTTCTGTGTTGAACAAATCAATAATAGAACCAGATGGTGGTTTCACTACCTTGTAGCAGTAATCCGAGGTGTAGAAAACATCTACTCCCTCTGGGAACCTGTTATGAAAGGTCAGCAAGGCCTGGTCCATTTTCAGACTTCCTCCTTGAGTTATTATATTCATACTAATTAGTACTAATTTACCAATTGCTTAAGGATGGTACAGGCCTGCTGTGTATAACGGCCTAATCAATCTTCCATCTGCACCATCCATCATAGATCAGTCAAATCAGACTTTAATGGCTTACTGAAAGATCATTTGACAGCCAGAGCCACTGAATTAGTCATTTTATGACTTTATTTTTTGCGTTTATATTAATTTAAATGGATATAAGGAATTTAAGACCCAATCAATGATGTGTCTGACAGCAGAAATCCCCCAACAAAATTATATTTGTATTCTAAGACAATTCAAAATGATCTCGGATGCATAGACCTCAAGCTAGTTCAGAACATGCCATGTTGAATTTATTTTTCTTACATAGAAATCATGAATGTTCCCGACATCTAAAATGGGTCTTTACTCCTACAGTATAGGCTACTCACCTGTGTGCAATTGTCCCCCATGAATACCAGATATTAGGAGACACACAGGAAGAATCGCCTGTAGAACTACGCCAGGCTCCATTTTGCTTAACAGTTCAAAACAATCCAACCTAAACTTTGACTGTTCATCTTTATGACGGTGTCACTGAACTGGTATAAAACCTGTCCAAAGGGCAACATGCCTGTATATAAAGTGATGGGTGTTGATCACTATCTCTACGGTCAATTCCAACATCTAAAATATCTAATCCACTATCATGCAAGCAATTATGGTAAGTGTATGAAGATGATTAAGAAGGGCCGTTTAACACACACATATCAAATAGGTCCAGGAAAACAAATCGGTGTGAATCAAGAAGTTATATCAAGACACACACTGTGTGTATAGTGCCTTAAACATATTGATGGAAATCACTGGCTCCATCAAGCACTGTCATTCCGGAGGAGAAATGACCCGTGCGACTCTCTGAAGTCCCACATGAACTTCCTCGACTGTTTTCTTGGTTTCCACGCATCAATAAGATATCTTCATGAACGCACTGGAGCGCACTTTCCCTCATTTCCTTGTTTACCCAGACGTTACCCCGGCGGGTTTCCCAGCAGGATCTCTGCCTGTGATCATCTCTTCAACTAACAGAGGTAGATCATTACCCGTTCAAAATAGCTTTTACAAGGAGGTCCCCTCTTTGACCACCAGACGTGACGTTGGTTAGGCATTACAAGCCATTTGACACTGTACCCTCTAGTGACATCACACGTGGGAGTGTCCACCCAGATGTATGATAGTTGAACATCCTAGCAGACTACCCAGTTGGTTGTAACCATGCACCTATAAAGAAACTAGCTGATTTATCCGTCATGCATCTGGATGGACCCTCCCACATGGGTCACTCTTTATTTATAGGTCCATGATGTCACTGGATGGTAGATTGCGAAATGGCTTTTAATGGCTAATCAACACAACATTGTACAACCTGGTTGTCATTCAAAATATGTTCAATAAATGGACACCTCCCATACAACTAGAAATAATAGCTGTTACCGCCACATCATTAAAAAGCTCACAGGAGGAGAGCAAACACACGCTTTTCTCGCTTTCTGTTTACATAGGCTCGCCACACACGTGTGACGTGTCGTAGACCAGCATGTGTAACTCGATACAATTTACTTATTTATGTTGACAGCAGCCTTTGTCGTGCATTGCCAGTGCTTGGCAGCTATAATATCCTCTGAATCATAGACCGTATGAATCCAATGTGGCAGTAGCGAGTTTTTGTTCAGGCTTCTCGACGGGCAACTCAGGATCGACTACGGCCCCCTGCTTTGAATGAACTGTGCCAAGCTCTCCGCCGCAGATTCAGCTTCAGCCCGCGGATCCGAAGCTCCTACAATTCTCTCACTCTTCAACAGACCAAGCAGAAAACATGGTGAGTACAACATCTACCGATTACACCGTGCTGGCTTACAGGATGTCACTGCCTCCACACACACACGGACACACGCACGCAGACATCCAGGTGCACACACCTGTTGAATAGTGTTTGTCATGTTGTCAAACAGGAGGGCTCATCACTAGATAATGTTTTATTGCAGACTGATAACCATCGCGGATAATGCAATGCAATCAATCACGGTTAATGCAACCATTACATTTTGCAATCGTATACTGTATATTAAAGCTTCAAAACAGATTCAGCATAATATCTAGTGTAACGTTAAGGCACAAGATATATTCATAAACATCATGTTCTAATTATAAAATAATAATTTAGATGTAGATCCATTATTAGGTTTTTCCATGGAGTGTTCAGTTTTGTTCTATTTCTATTAAAAAAACAAATATGTGGAGCCATAGTGTGCGAGTTTAAAAGGACGAGAGGTCAGCGCGAGCTCCCTATTGTCCGTCCACGCCACTGGCTAATTCTGTTAAGCTTGACAGATACTCCAGATTAGACGGTTGCCATGATACCTGTTGATGATGTCACTGCTCGTTATCGGGGCAGGGGGCCAGCCCTGGGTTGTGACATCTGCTTTGGGTCTCTGTTCTGTTTGGTAGAGTACACAACGTGATTGTGCAATAATATGCGCAGATGAGCAGCTAGCAGGCTCCTGTGTCCGTTTAGGAAATGTGAATGAATTGTAGAAATAGTTTGTACAGTCAGACTCACAGTAAGGCTGTCAGAACACACACACACACACACACACACACACACACACACACACACACACACACACACACACACACACACACACACACACACACACACACACACACACACACACACACACAGGGACGACGTGAGGGTCAAATAAGCAGTCCTGAGTTTATAAAAATCATGTGCCATGCTAATGCCAGGTCATGAGGTAGGATTATGAATTTTTCTCTCTCTCACACACGCACACGCACACGCTTCAAAGAATGCAGTTTGTTATCGTTTCCAGATGGGCTTCGCTGCAACCAATCACAGCCTGTGCTCATGAAACGGCCCCCTTCTTTCCCCAACGCCCGCCCGGTGTTCCCCGCGTGCTTCCAGGCGGGTAAGATCCAGACGCTGACGGAGGAGGAGAGAGCCCACCTCCTCCCGCTCCTCCGCAACGCCCAGTGGGTGGAGGCCGGAACGAGGGACGCCATCTACAAGGAGTTCATCTTTAAAGACTTCAATCAGGTTTGGGTTGACTTTGTGCCCTTGGTTCAACCTGTGTCTCCGTTTTGTGATTTTTTAATCCAGTACCCATTAAGCCTATCCTGTCTTGACTTGTACGAGGGCAGTGTTTGACGGTAATCCTTTCTGGTGGGTGTATTGTTTTTCTCCCAGGCGTTTGGCTTCATGTCCAGAGTGGCGCTACAAGCGGAGAAGATGGACCATCACCCAGAATGGTTCAACGTCTACAACAAGGTGTGTCATCGTGGTCCCGGCGTGAATCGACAGGAGGGCTACAGCTAGAGTGGTGGGATCATGGTGCGATCCAGATGCCTCGGTCACCAGTCTTCCGAGTTGCACTTGTGACGTAATTTCCTGTCTCGTAGCACTTATAGCGTTCCCGTTTGTCTCTGTGATTGTGTCATGAAAATGGCTAGTCGTTGTTTGTTTTTAGCTACATTAGCCTCTTTAGCAAACCAGCTCGAAAACAAACAACACAACACATTACATTCTATTGCACGCGCAGCAAGAACCTGCAATGCATAAATTGGTGACCGGAATAAAGTAGCAATGCAATCAAGTGTGCATTTAAAATCGACATGACCAACATGGTACAAATACAAAGAAAATAAATCTCTTCGCGGGCGCAGCCATTTTTGTTAAGCGTCGTCACTGAACTCGGTGTACTCTCAGAATTCCGAGGGGGCCCGACCAAAAGGGGGGGGGTGCCTCCGTGAAATGCCGCAAGAAAGCTGGGAGGTTTCCCCACTTGCAACTCGGAAGGCTGGTGTCCGAGGCATCTGGAACACACCGTAACTGCAGTGGTTAGGCGGATCGACTCCCACCCTGAAGGGTCTGGAGTCCGATGCCCCCAGCCACATCCCACCTGGAGGTGGGATGTGGCCATTCCTGAGCGAGATGGCTAACCCCTTCCTGCGCTTTTGTAACATCTGAACTTACGGTCGCTTTGGATAAAAGTACATGGTAGTAAGGGTTGAATCAGCCGACGCCACGCGACCACGACAGGCCTATGATGAGTCGTGTTTACCTGTGGCGAGGATTCATTTCAGCGCCATAACCGGTCCAACCGCTCTCTCAACAGGTTCAGATCACACTCAGCACCCACGAGTGTGGGGGTCTGTCCCAGAGGGACATCACGCTGGCCACCTTCGTCGACCAGGCGTCCCTCATGTGAGCGACAGCTGAAACCCTAAAAAAAAAACAGTTTCCTGTCGTCATTCCAGTTCAGAAAAAACCTAAACCAAAAGCCTGCAGTGACTGAAACGGTGTTGTGTACTGGTGAGAGTGTCTGAGTGTATATAAAGGAAGATTATGAGAGAATGAATAAAGGATTACATACAGGATTACTCACAGGATGTTACTGGTGTTATAACCCGACTGTCCCATCTGGGATCAATTAAGTAGACCTTGTCTAAGCATTTCTTTGCTTAGGCACAAGTCAATTGTTTTTATGTAAAACATGTGCCTTTCCATCTGTCTGTATTTGTTCAAAAATGTTAAAGTGCTGAAATAAAGGTTTTTTTCCAAAATATTTAAGTCATACATGTATCATAAATATATTATTAACCTTTTAGTCATTACCAACCCCTTCATTTTGGAGTTTCAGATATTGTTTCACTGCAGCAGAAATTAATCAAGTCTTCTAGCAACATGGTATTTATTAATTTAAATGGACAACATTCAAAAGGAGCATTGGGCCACGCCAATGGTGGTTACAAAGCCAAATCCCTGAGTCTGCTAACAACCACAGGATCTGTTAACATGAGCTCTGGTCGGGCCAACGAGGAGCCATGCTCTATTATTGCTATGTGGTGCTTTTAAATAACAGCCGACGACACAAACCTAAACAAATACACATTTCGGATGAGTAATGAACACCTTCATGAACATTAAAACCGTATGCATGAGACGGTGACATGGTACGAAAAGAGTGAAATTAGAAATAGCTCCGTGATTAAACTCATATTTTCGCTAACCCCATCCTACACAACATGGATGCGTTTGATCCCTTGATTGCATCTTAAAAATCCATAATTCAGTTTACCGGGCACCAATAGCAACGCAGAAACATAGCCAACATGGTGGACAAGACCTGGCCAGTAGGAAACACTGGAACAGCTTCTGAAGTCTTTCTGAATGCAAAAAAAATCGCATACATTCACAACTCAATATAAAAATATTAAAAAGGTTGTACGATCCTAAAAGAATAGGACTGGCCAGGATTATAGATAATCAATGAAACACAAATCACACAGTGGTCTAATACACAAAAACACACACAGCAAAATGACACACGCAAGTTAGAGAACCGTCGTTGGGTGAAAGACATGCCTGCTTTCTGAAACTATGAAATATGTGCTGTTGTTGTCACTCCTGGAACAAGGTCATGTTTTGGGTGAACATTGAAATATTGCAATGGATATAGGCGACACAGTTTCAACAATCAATAGGAGTAATAACACGCGGGTATGTCAAAAACAAAACAAAATAGGTCCAAGGTCATTCGAGTATGGATTGTTCCCCTTTTCACATGGGACTGAAAAAGGTGAACTTTTGAGCAGTCGGACAGAAACACAGTATAAAGAGGATACGCCTACATAGTTTAAACCCATGTCAGACGCCTGAAATCTACCGACTGTTGACATAGCCTGTGTGAGAGGTCCTATTACGTAACCAGAATGAAGAAGAGAGACATGGTCATGATAGGTGGAGATTGAGGTAGATTCAGAGAGGATCTTGAATTACAAGGAAGGAAAATATTCAGGTTATCTGTCAACCACAGATAAATATATAATGACAATCATTTTACTCCACAGGATGAATTAAAACATATTTTTGCTTTTGAAATTTTGAAAAAATGATTTTAAAGGGGAAGTGAGTCGAAACATTCAATGTCAGCCCTTATTAAAACGATTTCTTATCCTTTAACCTAAGTGACATGGAATTCTCTCTGAAACCTTCTTCCACAGTCATGTATCATAGCAAAAGTATGAATTACATTTGTATTAAGTGCTAGGAAAGATATTTCAAAGAAATTATTATAGCTACTGAAAATATTATATCATCAATGTAGTTCTATTAAAAGCAGCAAAGTTTAGTTAAGTTAAAACACAAATAAAAGTGGAAAAACTGAAAAACTGCATTCAGGGCAACCAGGTTACTGCAGTACATGCAGTTGTACACTGGAGGGCAGAAGAGCAGCGTGTTACGCTTTCAGTGGTTTGTGTTTCTAGGCGTCGTCACATATTCAGCGAAGATCGCATTTTGAAATGTTCCTGTTTGATTGTTACAAGTATAAAAGGAAGAAAAAAAAATACTTGAATGCATTCACTTGTAAACCGAATATATGAAAAACTAAAATTAATTTAGTTTGATGATTGAAATCCCGATCCAAGACATAATTAAGCACAGATAAAACTCAAATCGGGAAAAACAAACAGCAAAAGAAAACGATAACAAACAAAAATCAAAGACATTTCAGATAATCATTAGAATGAAGGATTTGAGTCATAATTTCTCTATGGTTTCTAGGCACAGTAAATGTGTAGTTTCCCTCTCGTGTGTTAAAACACGATGGCTTGTGCATCCCAGGTCGTTTGTCAGTGCAAACAGTCAGGTTAGCCGAGGCAAGATAAGGCAACCGTTGGACTGTAGGATTTTTACTGAGCGGACAGGCCAAAGGACGGGGGGAGGAGAGAGAGAGAGAGAGACTGGTAGTCCTCTTACAGGTGTGCAGGTGGAAGGTAGTCTGGGTGCGGCCAGAGGCGTCGGCCAGGTGAGCTTGCTGGTGCTCAGTGGGCTTTACCGTTCCCGTTCATGTGAACCTCTGGAGCTGTGGGCTTGTGCACCTCAGTGCTGTAGAGGCAGTCCAGGAATCCGCAGGAGATTTCCGTCACCATGGACCTGTCCGGGATGGACTGCGCCATGCCGTAGATGGCTCCCTGGGGAGGGGGGGGGGGGGGACGGGACACTGGTAAACAACTCCCCCTCAAAGGCTTTCATAGTCTCATCTGAGACCACGGCGGTTCAAATCAGTCCCTTGAATATTAAAGGAAAGTGATAGAACTGGGTGGATTTTGCCACAGGTTATAACGAACAAGCTCAAACAAATAACGTGCATTTGCGTCTCAGGTTGCCATGCAAATGCTTTTTTAACACAGGTCGCACAGGTTTGCAGTGGGGTGACCCGGGGGCCCATTGGCGAGACGTAGCCTAGCTAACCGTAGCCTAGCTAACCGTAGCCTAGCTAACCGTAGCCTAGCTTACCATTCCAGTGGTCTTCTCCTTGGGGTTCTTCATGATGATGGCCACCTGTTCCCCGACGTCCTTGACAAACTTCTCGGCCACGCCCTCCTTTGTATGCAGGACCGTGCAGCAGATGTGGATACTGTGAATAAGAAAAATAATTACACACAGCACAGCCCCTAACAAACTCTCATACATGGATAACACGTCTCTCAGGTGAATTTGGATCAGTCTGTTTCCCGGGCAGATGCCCCACGTTGCCCCCTGGTTACCTGGAGGGGTACTGCAGTGTGTTCAGGTTCCAGCCTTTGGTCGTCAGCGCGTTGGAGAGGCGGAAGATATCGAAGTCGTCGGAGCCCATGGCCACCACGGACACCTCGGGCTTCCCGAACACAAACAGCCCCTTGATCTTACGGACCCTACGGGGCAAAGGAGGGGAGGAACACGGACGCTGAGGAAGGGTGTACAGGGCTGATCAAATAAATAAACCTTCTGAGAAAGCTGAGTAATACAACTGAACTGATCGGTTGGATCATTCAACCACTCTAGCAGTTGACGGAATATGATGTTAAATAGTAAATGGACTGCATTGAAATAGCGCTGTTATCCAAAGTGCTTCACAATACTGCCTGACTTTCACCCATTCATGCACACATGCACACACCGACGGCGGAGTCGGCCACGCAGGGCGACAGCCTGCTCGTCAGGAGCAGTCAGGGTGAGGCGTCTCGCTCAGGGGATCGAACCGGCGACCTTGCGGTGACCAGCCGACCCGCGCCACCTCCTGAGCCCCTGCCACCCTGACCTGGGTGGTGACCCAACCACCGCACAGACGTGCGCTGCTGTCGCGTGGTCTTACTCGGCCTCGATGGTGCGCGCGGTGCTGATGATCCTGCGCGTGGCGTCCACGTATCCGTCCTCGCCCATGTGCATCATGGTGGCCCAGCAGGCGGCGATGATGCCCCCCGGCCTGGAGCCCGCTATGGAGGGCGAGGCGTAGATCCCGCCCTGCCAGTTGGGAGCCACAAAGTACTGGAAGTGGCGGTACTTCTTCTCGCTGTACAGGATGACCGAGGAGCCTTTGGGGGCGTAGCCATACTGCAGAGAGAGAGAGAGAGAGAGAGAGAGAGAGAGAGAGAGAGAGAGAGAGAGAGAGAGAGAGAGAGAGAGAGAGAGAGAGAGAGAGAGAGAGAGAGAGAGAGAGAGAGAGAGAGAGAGAGAGAGAGAGAGAGAGAGAGAGAGAGAGAGAGAGAGAGAGAGAGAGAGAGAGAGAGAGAGAGAGAGAGAGAGAGAGAGAGAGAGAGAGAGAGAGACATACACAGACACACAGACAGACAGTCACATGGGGAAGTTTAAACATAAAGCCGCACGCACATGCATGCAGAAATGAATACATCCGTTTCATGTCTATTTTACGCTCCACCAATGGGCTTCATGAAAACCACAGAACGGCAGATGTCTGATCAAGAACGATTTCCTAATCCACTTTTCCGGTCTGTGAAATATGCGGGCCATGTGTACATGTTCTGTTCTGCCCGCCGAGTTTCCCCTTTAAAATCCACTTACAAAACCAACGAGCCGCGCCTCCCCAGTACACGTTGGCCCCCTCCCTGCCTACTTCAGCTCCACAGGAGTGGAACCGAGTGGGGATCTCTCCTGCTGGAGAGCCAGCAGGAGAGAGGGAGGCTCACCTTGTGAGTGTCGGCTGACATGCTGGTGACCCCCTTGATCCTGAAGTCGAACGGGGCCAGGGGGTAGCCCGCCTTGGCCATGAAGCCGATGAGGAACCCCCCCAGGCACGCGTCCACGTGCAGGGGCAGCTTGTAGCGCAGAGCCAGCTGGGGAGAGAACCGGGGGTGGGGAGAGAACCAGGGGTGGGGGGGGGGGGGGGGGTGGGGGGAAGAGAGTGTGAGAGCCGTGGCGGAACAGCACGGGTAAGGGTCAGTTCTCTGTCTGTCTGTCTGTCTGTCTGTCTGCGCCCGCAGTCGTCCCTCACCTTGGCTACTTCCTCCACAGGGTCGATGATGCCGTGGGGGAACTGCGGGGCGGAGCAGACCAGCATGGCCGTGTTCCCGTTGATGGCCCTCTTCATGGCCTGGAGAACGACAACACGCACACGATTAGACCGATTGGTTGGACTGGGTAGCCCTCCGCCCGTTCTGCCGGCGATTTGAATCTGCCCTGCGGAAGGGTCTGGAGAAGAGCAACACGTTTCTTTCTGCGTCCGATACGCTTTTGTAGCGAGCCAATCACCGAGCTGGCTTTTCCCCCTGGCGCGCTATTGGCTGGTTTAACACAATGACGGCAGGGAAGCGACGGCAGGCAGCCAATCGCGTACAGAGTTAGTTGAACTAGGCCCGTTGATCACGCCTCTTGAGCTGAAGAAAATGACAGCAGCCTCCCCGGACCGAGCTCAATCGTAGATTGAGCTCGGTCCGGGAGGCTGCCGTCAAGCTGACCAAGCTCAATCTGAGGAGGCTGCTGTCATTTTCTCTGGTGATCAACAGGCCTAGTCTACGATTGAGCTTGGTCCGGCAATAGCCAGGCTAACGATTGGTAGCCTTTTGAAACGTTTGACATATAAACGCGTTGGGCTGTGGTTGTTGTGTCAAGACCCGGGTCGTGTCCTCACCTTCATGTCCACCTTCATGGTGTCCGGGTCCAAGGGAACGTGGACCAGCTTCATACCAAAGTAGTGCGCCGCTTTGTCGAAGGCCGCGTGGACGCTCTTTGGCGCAACGCTAAACAGAGCACAAACCGCACACGGAGAGAAACGGCAAAACATTAGATTCCGTCCACCTCCCACACACAGCCGGTGCCAACTGGACTGCCGTCCGCTCGGGATGCCATGGCAACAAACAAACGACCACATTCCGACATGCATTCCGGAGAGGTCGTACATTTCGGGGTGCTTGACTCCGCGCTCGTACGCCATGTCTCTGTAGGCCTTGCACGCCATCAGGATGCTCTCTGTGCCGCCGGAGGTGACCTGGACGACAGGCGGAAGAGGGCACACGACGATGACCGGGTGACTGGGATTATTCATACAGCGCTGAAGGTCCCAGGACCTGCCACCAGGTAGGGGTGACGTGATTAGCCGCTACAAGCCCTTTTGAAAATCTGCCCCTCATGACGATGATGATCACAGGCGGGCGTGTCCCCCCTAGATGTGTGCTGGATTGATCAGTCTACCAGCCGACCCAGTGGACGGTAGCAAACGTCGCTCATCTATCCAGCACACGTCGAGGTGGCCACTAAGGCTAATCACACCCACACCTGGGGGCTCTGCCATGGGACCTTTATTAAAAAGGGGTCGACGAACCGCGGACTCACCGTGCCACAGGACTCGGGACCTCCGTGGAACAGCGAGCAGGTCATCCTCACCACCTCCGCCTCCATCTTCCGCACCCCGGGGAAGATGTCGGGGTGGAGCGGGTTGCTCCACGCAAAGTCGCCGTACACCTGGGGACCGGGGGAACGAGGGGCTCTTTGAGACGGGACATTCAGACCTGCAACGCCCATCTTATGCAGGAGGGGGGGGGGAGGTGGGGGAGGTGGGGGTGGAGAGGCATACCTTAACCAAGAGTTGGGTCAGCGTCTCGTCTCCCCAGTACACAGCCCCCGACACCCAGCCCTTCTCCCATTGGACCACGTCTGCAGCAGGAGACGGCACACAATCAATCCTCCAGAACATGAAAGCACAACATTTTCATCATCCCTTACGAAACACGAAGGCCGGTTCTTAAGACCTCTGACGCCATCAGCTCTTAATAAAGGAGGGGGCTTTGTTGATCATTTTTTGCCAACTGCGCCAAAGCCGGCCGGTCCCGAACGAACGGCGGGGCACTCACTCAGCGTCTGGTATTCCTTGATCATGTCGAGCACTTGGGCCTGGGAAAGGCCGGCGGCCGGGAGCTGCTTTGTGTAGCTCATGCCCTCCTTCAGAGTGCACAGACTGACCGACATGTCGTCCAGGGCCTTGTTCAGCTGGCTCTGGATCTGTGGGGGGGGAACACGAGGGGGGGGGAACACGAGACAATGAAGCCGCTTTGGAAAGCAGCTGTGTTTACCGCAACTCAATCCCAATGGGTCTCCGGCCGTAAGATGTGTGGGGGGGGGGGTTTTTTTTGCAAAACATTCATGTTTTGCAAAAACATGAATGCTGCAATACAATTGATTGAGGACGTGTTGCCTCCATGACATAAGCTGATAAGCTGACCCCAAGTAACCCAATTATTTTCTGTTTTCACGGGAGTGTGGTGTAAAGTGGGCCAAAGGTCTGTGTGGCCCCTCCCTCTGTTGTGTGCAGGCTCTGCGCAGTCACGGAGTGTGACTCATGAACTTATGAAGACACGGGTCCCGTCTGTGAAGCCTGTCTGATGACACACACTGGGAAGACGTCCCCAGGCCATCTGTCCCGGGGTACTCACTGCCATGCCAACGTAGGGTATTTTTCTGATGAGTCGGAAGACCCGCTTCTTCATTCGTGACGTGAGACCTATTGGAGAAATACCACAAAAGGGTTTTGGGTTAAACTGCTGGTAGACGGAGACGACCGCAAAGATCAAAATCACTGACTAAGAGAGCAGATGCATCAGCAGCGTGCCAAGACATGCGCTTGTTAAACCAGCTGTGCTTCACAACACAAGTCGGTCCCAGAGAAGTTTAGAGAAGTTTGTTCTGACCCCGTGCAGCTCAAAATGAGCTGATCTGACTGGACATCAATGTGACTGATATAAAGATAAAGATAAAGATAGACTTTATTGTCATTGTACAGTCACCTATACAACGAAATTGGGGTCAAACTATATGATGGTAGTTTTAATTTATCAAGGGTTTAATCTGGTGTTTCAATCCTGTGTTTTAATTGTGCAATTGCCTTCACTGACCAATGGCTGACTGCATGAGGCTGCTATTGCATTTTCAGCAACATTATTCATTCCGCGTGGGACATTATAAAGCAGAAGCGAAACTAAATCCTTTTGACGCAGTCCGTCTGCAAAATACAGCCTCAAAACAGCCTTGCCTCATCGCGCTCTTGAGCACACGGCCTTGGCAACGTCAAAACACGGCTCACATTGTGTCCATTTCATCGTTTTTGCCCAGTTTCGACCCTATACTCTATCTCTGTTGATTGTTTGGTGGGAGCTTCTTTACTTTCTTGCTGGAACAGGAAGCCCTTGGCCCAGACGCCGCCCAGCGTGGTGAGCGCGGTGAGGCCGATGACCTGCCAGGGCTCCAGGTCCGCACACAGGCTGTTCACCTGGGTCCGGCCCTGCTCCACGTACAGCAGTAGCATCTCCCGGTACACGTCCAAGGCACTCTGGAGGCACAGGGACAAACAGGGGAGGGGGGGGGGTCATTGAGACATGTCTAGGCTGGAGCTGTGCAATGCATCACAGGGTTATTATGATTCCACCCATTGAAAGATTCATGGATGGGGTTTCATACACACAGACGGAGACGAAGAACCATATTGTCGAGCTGCGTAAGTGGAACCATCTGACCATAAAGTTCACACACTTCTCTTTACTTCTACAAAGTTCCACATTTGGGACGCATAAATTATAACTATGATAGATAATACATCCTCATCATCCGAAGTAATGCAGTTGAATTGAACAGATTTAAAATAGATCAAAATCATCAAACTGCAGTCCATTATATTTACTGTTGGTATTCACAATTGGTGACAGCCTCCAAGAATAAGATCTGAATAAAAAAAAATGTGCCTAAGGCAATGACAACTTTATGACATGTAGGACAGACGACTACAGATAAAAGACAAAGCATGTCAAGCAACACTCGCGCAAATGCGGCTCATGTAACACATCAACAGCCACACATACTTTCACATAGATGTGGTGTAATGTTGAAATGCTGCAAACACCACCACAGAAACCAGCATTAGGAATGAGGACAACATCTTCCTGTTTAGGCATTCTTCAATATAATACAGTCCAACACAAGCAATCATTTTACCATTATGTTTTTTTTAAGCTGGTACTTACATCAGAAGACGCTGCCATGTCTCTAGAGTTCAGTTTATCTCCCTTTGCAGTCAGTGATCCCTATCAATTGTCTTGGCAGGTGGCCCTACCCCAACTGGGGGAGTGAAACATAGCACTGTGTCGACTCCTCCCAGCACAGAACGTCAAGACGCAATCTGACCTTTTGAAGCCAATAGGACATATGCCTTTCAATGGCCAATCATGATCCATGGAGATAGCAACTAGGTTTCAGTGTGTTGGTACAAACTAAATACAATTTGTAACGTCTTGCTCATACCTTAACATCCTCTGATATCAGCAGTTTTTGTTTAGTTATTTTTAAAAAAATGTATTGTATCGATAAGAGTTTACCCAAATATAAAAATAAGAAAGTATCATCATGTAGCCGATTTGATAATCACAGTAAATGATTCACTGCTGTCATTTCATAAGTGCTGTAAAGGTGAACATATCTGCACGTTTCCCCTTTATCTTGCCACATATCGCACTTTAACAGCACCGTGACATGCCAACGATAAGACACAATACGCTTCTACCATAACTCAAGACCACAATCTGATGGAGAAGAGCTAAAGGTCCAAGTAAGGAAAACAGCTTGGATAACCAAACATCCGACCGGAAGCCTGACTTACACAATTACATCTTATCCCTCGTTTCTATAAGACTTTTGTGGCTGACCTGTGTAGTCTATTCACAAGAAACAGTACTTTCCCCAGTAAGAAAACCAATGGAAACTGGTAATTGAAATGTAAACAGGTAAGGAGTTAACGGTCCTGTTGACACCTTAACCGATCGTATTGTTTTCAGCTTCAAGCGTGGATGAATGAAACACAATGGGCGGGCCAGCATGGAAACAAAAAAAGCCTACTTCTTCCCCCCCAATACACCTGCCACACACATGGGTCTGAAAAGCATGCTCATACAGGTTTGGCCAGGTTAGCTACGTAAGAAAACAACAGCAGAAGGAGACAATCACTTGTGTCTTGAGATGTAATGCAGCAGTCCCTATCTGATAATCAAGTATCATTACAAAACACAATGGATTTATCCTTTTCCTTTTCGTGATAACTTTCATTGGCTTAACCTAAATACCAGAAAGTAATCAAGGGATCAAAAAAGGGCAGCTCATCTAGATAGACGGCAAATTTGGTAATCTGCAGCCAATCTAGACTTCCAAGTCATTAAAACACAGAACTATTGATGTACGTAAAGTTAATCCAAAAACAACCCAGCTCTCCCCAAGGGCTTGGCTCCGGTTAATAAACTGTTCTTTGCGACATTCTATGTTTGAATATGTTAGTTGACGCACTGCAAGCACAAAAGCACCGGTTCCCATTTTGTTCTAGCCATTGTATTGCAGTGTGACGCCCATTCCTCTGCTTTCCTCCCATAGGAGCAGCTGGGGATTCAGTAAAGACACTATTGTTTTCTCAAGGGGGAAGTCATGTTCTCATGGAAATGCACTGGGTGTGCTGGGAGGAGGAGGAGGAGGAGAAAGCTGCTGCTGCTACTAGGTGCCTCAAGGGGTTAACAGAGCACACATCATCTTTATCATTCTGCTGAGTCAGTAATCAATGAGCTTGGGAAAACAGGCTTCGTCTTCAGGCAATCTCTGACTTGCTTTCCCCGGTCTGCCAAAGCACGCCACTTTGATATCTTTGTTTTGCATGATTCATGAGATTAGGATGAAACAGAGTGGGAATTTGTAGTCAGCACCGTTTTTTAAGACCTTAAGAGGCCTTGGTGGGAATGGACACAGTGTTCTGTAACACATCATGTCTGATAAAATGTGATCAGGTAGTTTTTTCTGTTTATCAAGTTACCAATGGTATCATTTGATTTGATAGGCCAATCCCAAAAACATATCCCTACACTGGGAAAAGAACAGGATCGAACAGCTGTTTCATGCTACTTTAATAAAATAAATGGCTTCAATCCAAGTTAGTTTGATGTGCTTTTTTCTTTTGTAGCTTTTCCTTCAATTGTTCAGATGATGGAGAGAGAGAGCGGGTATTACAAGGTCAACTCTGAATCAGAGCAGCATTAATGTCACCTCGTAACTTTTTTGCCATGATTCTTCTCTTCCACAAAGTTTGATCTCGGTGCATAATATAAAATAAATAATGTATATTATTAAAATAAAAGATCACCAGCTCAAATTACAAACTTCAAAACAATACTCTTTAAGTGGGCTTCCTGTAGACAAAAGTTAGTATAGAACGAACATTCCACTTGAATAAACCACCTTCAACACCAGAACATTTATCTAAAGTACTAAATAAGTTCTAATGGGTAAAACAAAAACGAGCTCGCAGAAATATCGACGACAATAGGCATTCATGTACTCCTGCACTCCTCAAGTCCCACTGTGAACTTCAGTCAGTCGAGGGAAAGTGAGATGACAAAACAGTCACTTTGAATGCAACACTTGCTGGAGCAACGATGTGCTAACAATAAAGATACATGATATCACATTGTCAACCCCACACCTTGACTCCATCACCAAACACCTCCAAGGCATGCTACACCGACAAGCTAAATGATTCATATTTGATATCAATAAGAGTCTTAGCGTACCTTGTAATCCATTCCGTCGGGGGAGATCCTCGCTGAAACAGTCCTGTTAGTCGAGTTACGGAAGTCACTTGCACAAGACGAGCCAGATCAACAACATCAATATTAACAGGCTGCTATGCTAACCCCACTTTCAGGAAGTAGCCCGCATCTGCTAATGCACAGTATATGTACATGCAGATCTTACAACTTGCGAGCGGTTCCGTGGTCATGAATCCCCACTTGAATGGCGTTTACATGCTATATAGATCTTACATAAAAGCAGGTCATTTGAAAAGTTACAGCTTATGACACCACCCAGGGGTGTTTACCAAATGAGTTTCGCTGTCGCGTTTGCATTGACGTCAAATGTGTTTTTTCTAGTGTCACCAGTGCCCCCAAGTGACCGAATGCTGCTCCTACACAATGATCAATTGGCTATTAGGGAAAACACAGTAGAGCTACTGTAACTATTGATGATTATTGAATGTTTTCCAAGTCATACTACGTCTATTTGTAAAACTAATTAGACTTTTATTGATATTGAATAATGGTGATAATCAAAATCGTAGAAATCTTCCTAAACACATGTCTCGTTGCACAATGCAGATTGTAATGAAGTCAATTAACTGCGTCAGAGACGCTGAACGTTACCACCGACTTCTTTTTAATTTATCTTTTTTTGATTTGTAGACGTAGACTGACTCTTCCAGATGATCAAATTAATCATGATTTAAAACATTGCTGAGTCAACACAGAGATATTTGGCGACTTACCAGGAAGGGTTAGTGTTACATTAACAATTAAAAAATTCAGAATGACTTAAATAAAATAAAAACATCTCTTAGATCTTTTATCTAAAAAAATAAATAAAAAAATACACAAAAAAAATTAAACATAATGACGAGATGATGAAAATGCCATGGGACTTAAATTAGTCGAGCTTCCTAGAAATGTAACATGACAAATATCTTAATAAATGTTATCAAACTGATATTAAAACATGCATACGTCGTGCTCTGCTACAATGTGTTAATGTATATGAATAAGAATATATAAAAACCTAAAAGTACAATTCTCAATTTTAATCAGTCAGTCATTTCCAATTTACGTTCCAAAATGAGTGACAAAAAATAAAAAGATTATTATTGTTATTGTTGGAAGGTAGCGACCTGCCATCATAACTGCATTGTAAACGATTCAAAGCAGTGCGCCTTTATGTCTTCGCATTGGGCCAAACCGGCTACTATCCGCCGTAATTGGTGATCATGGCCTTCAAAAGCTTAGGTTAGAGCTACAATACTAGGCCAGTGAAAAGAAACTCAAAAGCACATTAAAACCGAATTACTTCTTGTGCAAAGTGTGCTCAGGGTCATTCTGGTCACGATGCGCACACCTCTCCAAAAAGCGCACGCGTCTCCAAAGGCGCACCCTCCACTTTGTAAAGGCAGCCGTATTGTTAGGGGTTTCACAAGAGGTGTACATATGGCATCCGGGTTGCAATTAAATGTTTTAAGATGTTTTTTCTCTCTTTAAGAAGTTTCTCCTTTTCTTTCTTCTCATGGCCATTTACTACACTGAATGAGAGGGCCCACATTCAATGGTTCGCTGCTAGTTTGGGATGACAACAATCTGGTCAGCGAGTTGTTGGACTTTGATTGCCCCTTCAAAACGTCCTCCAAACAAAAGCTCAAGACGAAAATAAAGCCCCACCTGGTACCTCTGTTTGCTAAAATAATAATAAATAGATTTCGTTTATTAAATAAGCACAAGAGACTGTAAAGTGGAGTAGTAATCAGGAGCCTCGGGCAGGTATCACCTGCTCGCGCACTTGCTCAGTTTATTGTTAAATATTGTTAAATCACTTTCGGACGAAGTCTGCCTCGATATCTGCTATTTCCTCGGCGACTCGGAGCGTGTGTTTGCCTACACTTTGCATAACAAGCGGAAAAGCAGAGTATGCTGATAAAAAAATCAAGTCAAGGCTGTCACCCTCGAACACACACCTGTCCACGGTTTTCCAACGTAGATTTGGCATCAGTGAATATTTGTAAAGTGGTAATATTCAGTTTACATTAGACTTTTGCTCGTGGCTTTTATAACAGCAAAGCACAATCTCCTATCTCACCAGCGTATTTGTCAATTTTATTGAAAGCATATGGTTATCAGAGAGCTCCCAAAATACATATTTAGACAGAAAGTTAACGAGAGTGTAGCAAGCGTTTTTGGGGTCCTTTGTAAAAGAGGCTTCTGTTGGGCCGAGGCACATTTCGTCCATTGTCTAATATGTCATTTGTTTTCAACCCTTACACATTTTATTTATTTTAAAATATGTCTAAAAGACTAAATACACCCATGCGCTACCCGCCAGCATCAGTTAATTTGGATTTTGGAGATGTCATAGCGCACAGTGTTATGGCAAATGCGCGGTGCTGAAAACAAATTTATTGATTTGACAAAGAAGAACACCCTTTGTTCTTCAATTTATAATAAAAAGTTCTTCATTTTCGACAGCTGTGAAGAGGCTGTTCCCATGCGTAATTGTGATTATCGACCCACCAGATTGTTGCGCCTCCGATGAGTCAATGCTATTTCTGTTTTTATAACCTTCTAACCTTTTGTAACCGTTTTAATGCTTATATTACGTGATACAGCAAGCTTTTTGAAGGCGGAAATCTTACTTTACGACATTATGTAAACGCCATTTTTATTTGTCAAAATTAAATGGTTTCCCATAATCGAGTAAGGACTGCGCCAAGCTCGATTCCAGTCGGATGTGTCAATACACGGTTTGATATGTACACTACTTATAAAACCAACAAGCGTGCCATACGGGCTTCTGGATCAATATTTATCCTTCACTTCTTCTTTCATCGTTTGAAGTTGTATTTAGTAACCCTTCCCAATATGAGCCTTTATAAAATAACTTTTAGAATGGCATTGAAGAATAGATGATTTAACACTTTACGTGTGCGTAACCAAAATGTACTGGCCCAAATGTGAAAAATAAAAAGATTTTATTGAGCAGAATGAAAACATTGGCTATGCGTTTTTTCAACTCCAACTGATTCGAGTGACTTTCTCCAGTTTAGGCATATAAAACCCAAGTCTGCATTCAACATTCAAGTTATGATGAAATAATATAAGCAATATATATATGTAAATTAGACAGATTTTACATTGAAAAATATGTTTGACTAAAATGCATACGGACAAACATAAGTGGCCTGGTATATCTTTGAATAATGAGTCAGGCACTGGACTAATCCAATAGCGGGCCTACCTACAATCACCGCAAAGCAGGGACAAGGACGCGCAAGACGTGCTGCTGCCTGCAAGCTGATTGGCCAGCTGACAGGCGCTGTTGATTCAGGCACCATTGAAACAGATAAGATAAAGGCCACATAAAATGACAGATGATGCACATCCATCTCTCATTGTCAGCTGCGCATATAGTCAGTCTCTTCCAGTTGGAGGCAGGAGCCCACGGAGAAACCACCGATTTTCCTCCAAACTACATCGTTAAAATTATTTTAATATAGCTTAATAACGGTATCATATCCTTTTATTGCCTTGGCCCTACCTATATGCAGTTACTTAGACTTTTTGGAACAGCGCAGGATGTTGCCAACATTGATGTGTGCGCCTACTGAGCGGTGCGTCACGGAAGACGCGGTGAGGCCCGGTGCGTATTCTGTCCGCAGCATCCAGAATGAAGACGATGACACACCAGATGATTTCAATACACAGCTTGGTCGACATCGCACCAGTCATAGTGGATGGAAGGTGAAAACCTGCATGAAAAAGCCTCTTCGCTCCAAATCATCAGGACCACGCGGGCCCATGGGAAAACGCAGAGTGAAAGCCAACGACAGAGAGCGCAATCGTATGCACAACCTGAACTCTGCCCTCGACGACCTGAGGAGCATCCTGCCAATGTTGCCCAACGACGCGAAGCTTACCAAGATTGAAACCTTGCGCTTCGCTCACAACTATATCTGGGCGCTGACAGAGACTTTGAGGATGGCCGATCATCAACAACAGCCGGGACAACACGCTCCACGTCATTTTCAGCAAGAGGCTTGCTGGCCGTCAGCAGCAGGTATTTACATGATGGACCATTTGGAGAGCCCAACAAGTGCGCACTCCAGTGCGTGGGACTCCGTGCCTTCCACGCCAACGTGTCAGGGAAGCCCCGGGGATGTGCGGCTTGATTTGAACCGAGGAATCTGCTCGTCTGCAGTCAACAAAGGGCAAAACCCAACCATGTGCTTCTTACCTTCATTTTTTCAATCAACGACTATTGACGTTTAATTGGATGTCCATGTATTTATGACAATCATTTTTTCTGAGACAATTTTTTTATGGTAAACATTTCTGCACTTAATTCATGCAAACACCTCATTAGCTGATGGATATCTTTTAAAAACCGTTGCCAGATTATGATTTATTTGTTCGATTTTAAAATTGTAGGATTAGTAAAATGTTCAATAAGATAAGTTATCTCTAAACAATATAGCACTTACTAACAATGTTCCACCCATCCGGCTAGAAACTTTGGCAAAAGACGTTAAACAAATTCAAATAGAAGAGTTCAGAAAAAGCATTTATTTGGCAGTGATATTTTAAAATAAAAACAGTTGGTTCACTCTGCAATTGACAAGAAAATACAGAATTATGTGGAGTGAGAAATCATCATTCATAAAAAAAAACATTCACCTAATTTTAATCATACAGTAAAATCGTATTGAACTAGACTCCAGGCTTTGGGGCAACAATAAGATTTCAAGTAGATATAACGTTACTATTTTACAGTATTCATCCATCCTTTATGAGACACCAAAACGAATGTGCAAATCAACATTTTTATAGCCTGTTTAACAGCGAGTGTTGTCGCGTATAGCCACACAAGGGGGAGAAAAGACTGTTGTAGTCTCCAAAACCTAGCATGGCTTCCATTTATTGGGATCATCTACTGGTGTCCTAGTGTTGTGCAGTCCGTCGCTATGGGGAGGGGGGCGGGTCGCGGGTCTACTTGGGGAACACGGTGACCACGTCGTAGCCCTCGGGCGGGGTGACCCGCTCCCGCGCGTGCTTCTCGCAGTAAATCTGCTCTTCCACAAAGAAATGGCCCTTCTGCTTGAGGTTGACCTGGCAGTCTGTGCAGGTGTAGCACTCAGGGTGGCGGAACTTATCCCTCAGCTTCACCACCAGACCCCTGCAGTGGTGGAGGGAGAAGGGAACGCTCAGCGGCAGTCCTGCACGGATTCACTCAAAACCAAATCAAAAACGTTTGAAAAGTTTGACTTTGTGGCGTGAACTGAAAGAGGAGCAGAAGGACATCCCAGCGGTGGTCTCAGCTTGGCTGTTCAACTGATGATGATAACCCGTTTGTATTATACATTTATGTACGAGTGCTTAGACTTTTTTCAATGTCCTTCCTTTAATAGGCAAACCCATCTGTTGTGGTGGCGTAGCCGATAATGTTTCGGAAATAAATGATCTCTCACAGTCTCCGTCTCTGTGTGACTGACCGTGTGACAAAGGAGCCTTCAAAGTAGCAGAATGCCTTCGGCAATGCTCTCAGACCACCTGCCCGTCTTGTCTGAAACGCTTCGTTCTCTGTTCAGTAACACCGACTGGCCACAAGGTGGAGACAGAGTCCCCGAGACACACCCCTCCCTCTCCCCCTATTGCGTCACAGTATTTCATCACCGGCACACTTTCAGGTGCATCGAGACTCAGCAGGATTCAAGGCAGATATCTAGGGCTGGAAAGTAGGTCAGGTTGCACAACAGGGCCCCCCCCCATTGGCAAAGGCGTTTAATTACGCTGCAGTCACAGGCTGTACACTGCTACGCTTGTAAAAAAAAGGCTATTAAAACAAGCCTAAAATAAATCATCTCCTTGTTGCCCATAAATTGCGAATTTGGGGCAATCATGTGGTACTTACACAATCCCAGAGCCACATTTGTCACAGATTGGCAACTTGTCTGCATTTCCCAGCGACGCCCCAATCTTCGTCGTCGGCGGTCGCACACTCCTGAACCCTGAGGGTTTTTCTCCATCCCCTGGAAACACACACGCACACGCACACAGACACAGACACACACACACACAAAGAATATTAGCTGCATCATGAGAATCGGGCGATTAGTATGCAGTCAGTAGCGTCAGCGGACGTCTCTTTATCAACAGTGAGTAGGGAATTTGAGTCTCATGAAGCATAGCTTTTGCTGACGGTGGACAACGTGGGACGCTCTGTGCTTGTGCCAGGAGCTGCCCGGGATAAAGGGTGGAGGGGGGGGGGGGGGGGGGGGGGGGGCACGGTCGGGGTACCTGTCTCCAGGATCTCCTGGAGGACCTTGAAGGAGGCCGACTGGCGAGGGGGTTCATCCGCCTCCTGGTTCTCCTGCAGCATCTTGTACACCTCGGAGTTGGCCAAGACCGGTGGGGGGCCGCACGGCAGGCTCTCCTGGGGTCTGCGGGCCGAGGGGGCGGGGAAGGGAGACGTTAGAGACAGGGCAAGGAATAAATAATACAATAAATAATACATAAGGAAGAAGGGGAATAGAAGATGCGTCTTTTTTTTCTCCTTACATTTTACCGTACATTATATAATGGTTTGGACATTCTTTTTTTTAATTCTGACATTGTGGGGACCTGGAACACAACCAATAGTTCTCTCTGAGAGCGCTGCTATGAACTGCCTCTCCAGCCCCACGACGGGATTATAGTGTCACGTAGAGCGTCACACACACACACACACACACACACACACACACACACACACACACACACACACACACACACACACACACACACACACACACACACACACACACACACACACACACACACACACACACACACACACACAGGATGGATTTAGTTTGTTTCAACAGGAAATGCCAAGGTGGACTCACACGCTGCAGGGCTCCACTGCATCGGTGATGGTTTTGACCTCGTCCACGGTCGAGTTGAAGTCCTTGATGTTCTGGGAGGAGTAGAGGCCGGACGGGTTGTTGTACTGGCTCGTCACGACCTTGGACCCGCACGCCGCGAAGGGCAGGGCGCTGCGATTGTGGGCGGAGCCAATGGCCTTGACTTCCTGTCGTCGTGGAGGAAAATGGGAAAATAATAAATGGAAAATTGTTGTTTTGATCCACTGAACAGTTGGTTGAGATTTGTGGATGCACAATGAGCAACGCGCAGCCATTAGAATACGCACTGTTGAGCTTTGCTTGCGGTTAGGAATAGTCTATACAAAAATCTATTGGCCGCGTCAATGATTTTGACATCATTCAAAGTTCCCATAACCACAGCGCTTTAAAAGATGATGAAGGACAAGCCGGACCAATAGATCTAAAACAAAAAATAAAGTAACCTCATTTCCATGATGTTATTAAAATAGCCCTCTTTCAAATAGCAAGTGAAGGCTTCGACTGCTCTAGAATTGGAAACAAACGTTGTTATGACCGACTACAGATTATAGAAAAGAAAATGACTAACTACAGTTCTTCAAACGTACACAAGACACAAAATCCTCAGACATGCACTGCATGAAAACATGAGCACATAAAAAAATACCATTGAGGCTAGCTCATGCTGAACAGTGGAAAAACAAGGAAAAGCCTTTGAATATTTCTCCCATGCTTTAAGCATCAGACGATACAGTTTCATATTACAAGCCTTTTCGATGTAGAGAGACTAATCAAAAATGCATGACACTAGTTTAACCGGTGGCCAATCTATTGATAATGGTCAACGGCAGAAGTGTTTAGACCCCTTTTCTGTTATGAACAAAATCATTATTTTGTATGAGGGGCTTACAGTGAAGGCAGAAAAATCCTTGAATGCGTAGCAAACCCAGGATATTAGGTTTGTCTTTATAACGTTTATCCGAGTATGTTTTGCAATGTAATTTCAAGTTGAAATCATGGTTGTTTCCCTTAGACAGTCTTTTACTAAAGTAAAACGGTACTTGTTGTAAAGACCTTGCTGTAAAACCAACTAACAGTAGTATGCAAAATAGTGCCAGTTTAATAGAGCCATGGTTATTATAAATAGAGAAAGCTATATCTTATCAGGGAACTGCACTTGCATTGCGGGTTAGAGTAACCTACATCTCTCACTTGAAAGTGTCTCCGGTCATACTATACCGTTTTACTATAGCTAATTTTCTTTACAAGATGAATCACCTGTTCTTCCTAGTTCCCTCATGTCTGATTGGGTGGACATGACAAACCGTAGTCACATATCCATACCTTCGACAGACAACACCTTAACTCCGGCACTCAACGACAGTGCAAGATAACATAGTGTGGATAGTTGGCGGGTCCTACTATTCGTATTTGCCTCCAGCTATGGCTGTGATGTATTCATGACGTAGACTGAAAAAGGGTCTGTTCACACCGACACATGGAGAAGTGAAAAGTGCACAAAGCGCGTTCGAAACAAGTGAGCGAAAGCAGACAACTTCACGGGTGAAATGTGAAGGCAGTGGTCAACGGGACTTACGCGTGCCAAAAACGTACACACACACACACACATAGCGCACAGTTTCCTACATGAATGCACACTTCATGTCCTCATTCTTTCCACTTAGCGGGGCCGGAACTGAGCCTGGCGTCAGCGCTTGGATGATAAACTAGCGTCTCCTAGGTTACCTCCTGTTGGCGAGGTAAACAATGACTTCATAGTTGGCACTTTGCACCAAGGCTTTAGGCCTCATGACCTCGCCCCACACACACACACACACACACACACACACACACACACACACACACACACACACACACACACACACACACACACACACACACACACACACACACACACACACACACACACACACACCTTTATTGTTAATAGGTCAGGGAATGTGTTGAGCTGTACAATAACTGGCTACCGGTTGCATTTTCATAATAGAATTAATTAGAAATGAGAAAACTGGGGATCTGAAACTTTCAACGGTTGAAGCACGAACAGATTGAATATTGAGTCAGCGCACACATACACACAAAATACCACCATACACACACGCACACAGACACACACACACGCACACAGACAGTCATGGACCCACACAATGCAGACACAAACATGAAGACACAAAGATGAAACGATTCACACACACACACACACACACACACACACACACACACACACACACACACACACACACACACACACACACACACACACACACACACACACACACACACACACACACACACACACACACACGGTGACAGACATAAAGACTCACACACAAGCACAAACCTGTGGTTCTGAGGCAAGATTCATCTTGTATGGATTTGCTTTCCCTTCTTCAGAGGAAAGTGGAGACCATAGTTTGGTTTCTGACCTGAAACAGAGGTTAGGGTTTTGACACAGAGGGTTTCAACAAAGAAAAGCAAAAAAAAAAAGACCTAGACCATCGTCTTGGCATGTACTTAGACTAACCACTAACATAGACGACGTATGAGATCAGCTAATATGTTCTTGAAAGCTACTTTTGGGATTTCCTGTTTTATCCAAAGCTGAATGAACCATCATATACCCGTGTACATGATAATGTGTTTTAGGAGCACCTGTAAACCCATCAACGTACAAACAATACCGGTAATTGAAAACTATAATACAAAAAAATAAATAGCTTCCAACCGCCCACCCAGACACTACCATACTCGATTAAAAAGCAGTTTTCTGCTCGCAAACACAGCTAAATACACAGACTAAAGCGCAGACATGTCAAAAGCTGGCAGGGCTGGAATGTCCCCTCCCGGCCTCCACAGCTGTAGCATGGCTGAGTCAGCTCTGGTTACTCGCCGTGTGTCTTTGGCCCAAGGCGGTACAAATCACACTGAAAAAGAGCGTGCACAAGCGTCCGACATACCGGTCCACAGACAGAACCATCTCATCCACGCAGCCCTTGATCTTATTCTGGGCTTGCAAATGTGTCATGTGCTGAGTGGCCTCCCCGTCGATGGCCAGGATCATATCCCCGATGCACAGGTCGGCCTGCGCTGCTTTACTGCCGGGCGTGACCTATGGCACAGACACACAGACACACAGAAATAGCCACGGCCTTTATTGTTATAGGACGGTGAGTGAAGGGCTAAGGTTGTTCCTAACTGAACAAGGGAGTCTTTCAGCTGAACGTCACTTGGCACAGTGACACTTAATCGACCGGGGTTATTTACACTGAACACGGGGAGGAGGTGTTTTACTGCACGAGGAAGTGAGCAGGGAGATCACTGAAGGGTGTTGTAGAAGTCAGGGGCGCAGGCTGGGACACGCCTCTGAAAGCTTCAGCTTTTTGATCATATCTAGAAGGCTAAAGGGGCTCTTTGGTGCCAGGGGAATGTCCGATGTGTTGGCCGTGGGTGGAGCAGAATGGAATGACCACTGCAGTATTATATAGGCCTTCTAAAAAAAAAAAAAAAAAGGTAGTGAAAACAGAAGTATTTCTGCTTAAGCAACAAACACAAGTCACGTTTCAACAGTGTAGCGTTAAAAAGTGTAGCAGTTAGAAGGTAGTGTTAATGCAACTGTTCGCAACCATTTCATCCTAAATCATCATGATGGTTTGGACTGAGTTTAGGTAGTAGTACAAGTATAACTTTAACTTTTGTCTCCCCGTATCATGGCATTATGTCTAAAGTTATATTTTGAAACACGACTTCATCACAGCCAAGTAACCGTCAATCTATTGTTTTATCATCGCATCTTCTTTTTATCAATGACATTGGGATAACGTTAAGAACGTGATCGCCCTAGACGGCCCGCTATTGTCCCAAGTTTATAACAAAGTTACATACTCCTGCATAAAACACTTACCCTCGAAATAGTCAGCGGTTGCTCGAAGTCCTTCCCTCCGACCAGACGGAACCCCCAAGGTCCAGGACCTTCCATTACCACTCGGATCGGCATGTTGAGAAGGGATTCAGAGGTTCGTCAATGTGAAATTCCCCGCTCACTTCCTCACAGACAGACATGTGCTGCTACACTAAACAGTAGGCGAAAGTTTCAGTCGGGGCTCGCTGCCCTGATCTGATGCTGAAGGGGAGGGGCGAGGCTGGTGAAGTTTGACAAATAGTTTTTTGAAGTTTCCACGCTGATAAGAGTGAGGGCCAATGTTTGCTTTAGGAGTGTAGAGATCTACCCGTACGTCACCACGTCCAGGCGGCCTGACCATGTATGGTAGAAGCAGATCCCAGGACGTGGAATGTGCCGAACCTCCCATTCCTGCCAGGACAGCGCAGCGGGAATGTAATGAAAAAATACACAAAAAAGGGTTGCCCATCGTTTACCGTAATAGCACCTCAAATCTTTAGCCTACCGAACAACAGCTCATCCTGAAGTAGGCCTTATTAGTCTGGACATATTTTAAGATGGAAATGGCGTTTATTTGATTCATTAATTAATTAACAATCCCATTGGGAAAAATATTTAAACGTTTAAAGACCTTTATTTGTAGCCTTGCCGTGGCTTCACGACCATTTTCGACACATATGTAGGAACGTTAACAATAGCCTGAGAATCACATTACATAGTCCGGAAGTTATTCATGTTTAATTGCTAAATGATAGTTTTTATACAAATACGTTTAAATGTAATTAACTACGTTTTTATCCCCAGCCCGAATGACCATGAAATGATTGAGTATTCATTTATCATATTGAACCAGGTAGTCAATAGGCCCTCTTAATAAATATATCTTTAAACATTTTATTCATTATTAGACGAACAAAATCAATACAGATTCTTTACCGGAGAACAACACAGATGATATCCAAGAAATGTTGCATGGTTTATTAAATATTGCATAACATTGAAACCACAGCAATGTATAGTAATATATTTATTTTAATGTAATCAATGAAACACTGCAAATTGAAGCAAACAAACCCAACCAGCTGTGTGTTTAGGCAAACAAGGAAATCCATTCTTATGTGTATTTATCATTAACTTGAAGCATTGTGTCACACTTTAGGTGCTTGCACAGTATAATGACATGTTGTTTTATTTTTTTAGTAATGTCTCCCTATCACATAAACTAGGATAATGGAACAAAACAATGTTAGCATCATCATAAGTCGTGGATACATTTCAATCATGGTCGAAAAACGTTGAACTGAATGAAACTGAGGCACAACTTTGTTAACATAAGGCAATGCAGTCTTCACAAATGGCAACGCAGTGTTCATTTGCATCATACTTCTGTGCTCAACAATGCTTCACTGTGCTTTAACCATCATCCTTAAGGTAAAAAAAAACTTGTACAACCAACAGTAACCTCAAACTGAATTTCCCATCTCTTCACATCACATCTTTTTTTTTTACATATTTACAATCTTTATTTTGCCATGCCACTCAATATTTTGAATGTTCATTCAAAGTGAAAGATCTGATATATATATTTTTTACATATTGTGAGTGTGTGTGTACACTGCCAGACATTCATACATTCATACATCCTACAATATGACACCCTTTTAGATTGAATGGTTTGGGGAGAGACCCGATATGCTGTGACAAAACAAGTTGCCCGCTGGGGTATATTTAAGTCATACTCCATCGTGTGCTGTGAGATAGAGCAAGCCTGCTTCCTTTTAAAGAGCGCTTGGTTAGGAAACAGACAAAAAGCGATCAGGAACAGGCTTTGGCATGATGAGGGAAGGCCTAAACACACAGGAGTCCCACACTATTAGCACATTGTTAGAACACCATCACGTCATTAAACCTGCAATCATGCAGGAATGAAACACGTCCTAATCTGCCATGGAAACAAACTATAAAACAACCCAAATAAAGCGAACGGCTGCCTCGGTGGAGTAACACGCTACCTTCTGCTCACAGTGATGCCACAGGGGTTGGCCTTCAAATGGATGTGTTTAATCGGAGCAGGAAGACATTTCTCTTGATGAGTGAGTGACGATGGCGTTTAAAGTCAGCACTGATCTCTACGATAACGAAAAACTTCAAGACTGGAGGGATTGCCCTCGCCTCTGCCTTAACGTCCTAATTGCGTTGAATTTAATGTCGTTAAAATAGTAGCCACGCACAGCGTCAAAGCATATTCCTACGAGGTCTATGTTTATCATCACTGCACAACTGTGGCGTACATATTCAAATAGAACCAATAAAAGCATATGATTCGAACACATCTACTGTGCGTTAAACAACATTTCCCATTTTTTTTTCTTAATTGCAAATCTTAATTTCTCTATTAAATCATAATTATATTGATTGGAGACATGCTGTAGTCTGGCTGTTTGTATGTATTTCTTTTTATACAAAGGCTTGAATAATAAGTCCATGTTAGCACTACTCTTTCAAAAACAGACTTGTATCTTTTCTTGTGATAAAATGCATCTAGTCTGGGGCTCAACATAGAAAGGAAGTGCAAAACACCAGAGAGACACTGTCAGAGTTTCCGTCCAAGTCCAAAGTACGTATGCTAACCAGAGAACCCTTTCTATAGTAGTGGCACTGGCAAGACATGTGTGTACACATTAAAACAAGTTCAACCCAGCCAGAAGACGAGGTCATCTGCCTGCCGCGGGGAACACGACACAGTGCATGACATCGATACGATTGTTTACGAGGATTGCGATTGAAAATAATGAAATAATATGCACAGCAGTCGGTATTATTGTTGTAAGAGGATCTATTCTGATGTGGGGTACCTGTTATGGGACCTGGTAACGCTGTTTTATGCCCAGTAAAAGGAAAAATATATATATCTGATGGTTTGATATATAGCAAAGACGTAATTGTCTTTTGAGTCATTCTAGGACCAGACAAATGTAAATTATATAAAAGACATGCTCCCTACCAAAACTCCCACACAAATGTTGGGGGGTTAGATGTTAAGTTAATAACAATAATTATTAACTGTCCTTCTCAACACAGTTCAACAGGGCAGCTGATTGGTTTGAAAATGTTACACACTGGCAGTTGAGACAAAGTATTCTACGATTGTGTTTTAATGTCACAAGACAACTATGAAATACTATGTGAAGTATCTTTCACAAGTAGCCACAAAATATATCTCAATCAACGCGGGGAAGTCTGTGTTGCCCACGTTACAGAAATGAGGCGATTGTAGGAGGGGAACACACTCCTATCCACCTACACACAACATTGTGTCTACAAACAAGTGCTTTTTACAACACAACCATGTCTTATGCCCTAACAGGCGCATCAGAAACACATTATAATCGGCAGCTCAGTCGGTTGGCTCTGACCTCCGAGGAAGGCAAACCACCTGATTGTGTAACTTTAAACTGATGTTGTCTGTTCAGCTCTAGCTCATGGCAAACGACCCCACCACCTCACAGTGCCTTCGTTAAAGAGCCCAGAGGTTCACATTGCTCACAAACACTTTCTAACCATGATGGGAAAGCCTCTGAACATCTCAGTGCAGGTTTCCATGCCTTGAAGGTGTAACAGGGACGGTTCGGCAGCAAGGACAATCCAATACAGATTTAAATAATTAGTATGAAGCTTAAGTTGTTAAAGTTCCTCTATATTGAGCTATGAGCTGATTGGGGTTAACAGCGTTAGTGTCATAACACGACTCATGAGATTATTCTGGTATTTTGTTGTGCGGGCGGAGAATGTGTGGGTGGGTTTGCTCCAAATGACCAAACAGGAAGTGAGATTTGACCACGCCTGTGCTGTGATTGCACCAGAGCAAGGCTAGCCTCGCTGCCACTCGCTACCTTGCAGGATAACCCCACTTGACCTCTACATGGAAACAGGAGAGGAAGGAAAAATAGGCGGCAGACAGCTGAAACAAAGTGTTCCACTAATATAGACAACAGGCGTGTCAATCCTTCATACCTTAAAACTTCATTTTGAAGATAGTTTAATGTTTCACCATGTTGTGTGTTGCAGATAGCCATAAAGATACTGAGAAAAAAACAACTTAAGATCCAAGGCAATACTGAAATGGTAATGGAAGCATTTGGACGATCGTTTTTCTCAATAAGCCAAAACGAATTATATTGATAGTAAAAAAAAGATTACATGAGGTTCATCTCTTTCACTCCATTCCGTATTATCCCACGAGAACGCTAGTTTAAAAATATTTTGGAAGCCGCTATGTTCGCTCAAAGTTGAACAAGAACTTCTGGTGTGTTGGACTCTGTCCAAGTATGTGCCTGGTCATAATTTATAGATGTTTAGTGTACGTATGTATGGTGTGTCTGTCAAAAAATGCAGACAGCTATCGGGTTTTCATTGAAAAGCATTCCTACAGGATCAACTGTCATTTAAATAACCAGATATAGTACTTGTGCCACACACTGCTAATTATTCCCCACCACCTCTGTCCCTTAATGTAGCTTATGACAGACGGCTCCATTCCTTCATCACACAAACACTTTTTTTTGAACTATCCCCTGAGCCTCAGGAGACAAAGCCACGCTCCTACATCCATTCACCGCCTGCCTCGTCGCCGTTCCTTCACTGAGGTGCGACGCAAACGCCAGGAGATCATATATTACTCTGAAAAACACGGCCTCGACCATTTGTACTGCAAATCGATAGCGACTTTGTCAAACAACACTGTCAAGCGGCGCGTGCATCACCCTGAAGGCGTACACACCACACACACACACACTTGAGGTTTGGGCAGTGTGCCAACCACCGCAGTCTCTGTCTCTCACCACCCCCCCCCCCCCCCCCCCCCCTCTCCCCTCATCCTCGTGCATTTAGATTCTCTAGAACATTCCTCAGACCAAACTGAACACTTCCCAGGGCCCATGGATTCACCCCTGGCTGAGTGACTATTCTAAACCAACTGTCATGCGAGATAGTACTGACTTCCTACGCGTGACAAGGCGACCGTAGTGTTACCGCCTGATTACAAAATAACTTGTTGCAGTTTACAAGTTGACCTCCTTCACGTAGTTCCCCGGGAAGGTTCCAAACTGTTTCGTCCTCTTGGATGTACCTGTGGAGAGGAGGGAAGAGAATAAGTCAAATATTAGATAGAGATTGTAATAACTAAATCCTTTTCAAACTAAAAACAGCTTTGAAACATAATTGGCAAAGTCTAACTTTGACAATTGTGATATCAAACCAAACGGTACTCTTCTAACACTGCTGATTCAGTGCGCCTCATTGGCTATATCCTAAGCCAATCAGAGTGATTTTTACATTCCATAATCACTATCTGCCTTAAGTCATCTATTTGACTTATTTTTTTACCCTAAATACAAGACGAACCTTAAAATACGACTACGGCAATTATGCTATGAGGCTAACAATTTGTATTATGTCAACAGCCGCCGTATTGAAGCAGCAATTCTTTTGACTTATTTTTCCTCCATACTTTACACTCCTGCGAGCAACCCTCGGCCTTTGGCGTGTAGCGACAGCGTACGGGGAAGCCCCGCGAGCACGTACCGACAAACCAGCCGTCGTCACACTTCTCCATGACGCTGACCAGGTCTCCCTCCTTCAGCTCCAGCTCGTCCTCGTTCTGGGGAACGTAGGTGTACAAGGCCTGGAAGCTGCAGGCAGGATGGAGGGGGGGGGGGGGGTCAGTGACAAGACGTGGAACATTCCCTTTGTGACATGCAGGAGTGTGTGTTACATTAGGAACAGAGGAAAACAAAAACTGGAGGGAGGGTCGTCCACAACAACAATGTGCTGCTTTATGTCCCCATCGACGGATCGTTTAGCGCTGGCGTGTGGTAACACTTCACTAGAACAGAGGTCTGCGTCAGCCCACGTCGCGCCCAATTTTTTCAGAAAGGGACGTAATACATTGCATCATAATTCAATCATCTTCCAAATTTCTTGAGAA